>NC_086446.1:105470227-105472727 GCF_028390025.1 Pseudophryne corroboree
CCCTCCCCTGCTGTGTGTCCAGCCACCCCCCCCCCCCCTCCTCCTCCTCTCTGCTGTGTGTCCGGCCGCCCCCCCCCCCCCCCCTTCCCTCCCTGCTGTGTGTCCGGCCACCCCCCCTCCCTGCTGTGTGTCCTGCCACCCCCCCCCCACCCCCCCAGACACGCCTGACGCACACGCATATGCAGCGCCTGACACACACGCAGCACCTGACACACACACACACACAGACGCAGCACCTGACACTCACACGGACCTGACACACGCACACACACGCAGCGCCTGACACACACACACAGACACGCAGCGCATTTGACACACACAGACACGCAGCGCATTTGACACACACAGACACGCAGCGCATTTGACACACACAGACACGCAGCGCATTTGACACACAGCGCATTTGACACACACACACGCAGCACCTGACACACGCACACGCACACCTGACAGACGCACTCACACGCTGCACCTGACATACACACACGCAGCACCTGACACACACGTAGACACGCAGCACCTGACACGCACACACACAGCACCTGACACGCACACACGCAGCACCTGGCACACACGCAGCACCTGGCACACACCGCAGCACCTGGCACACGCAGCACCTGACACGCAGCGCCTGACACGCGCAGACACGCAGCACCTGACACGCGCAGACACGCAGCACCTGACACGCGCAGACACGCAGCACCTGACACGCGCAGACACGCAGCACCTGACACGCGCAGACACGCAGCACCTGACACGCGCAGACACGCAGCACCTGACACGCGCAGACACGCAGCACCTGACACGCGCAGACACGCAGCACCTGACACGCGCAGACACGCAGCACCTGACACGCGCAGACACGCAGCACCTGACACGCGCAGACACGCAGCACCTGACACGCGCAGACACGCAGCACCTGACACGCGCAGACACGCAGCACCTGACACGCGCAGACACGCAGCACCTGACACGCGCAGACACGCAGCACCTGACACGCGCAGACACGCAGCACCTGACACGCGCAGACACGCAGCACCTGACACGCGCAGACACGCAGCACCTGACACGCGCAGACACGCAGCACCTGACACGCGCAGACACGCAGCACCTGACACGCGCAGACACGCAGCACCTGACACGCGCAGACACGCAGCACCTGACACGCGCAGACACGCAGCACCTGACACGCGCAGACACGCAGCACCTGACACGCGCAGACACGCAGCACCTGACACGCGCAGACACGCAGCACCTGACACGCGCAGACACGCAGCACCTGACACGCGCAGACACGCAGCACCTGACACGCGCAGACACGCAGCACCTGACACGCGCAGACACGCAGCACCTGACACGCGCAGACACGCAGCACCTGACACGCGCAGACACGCAGCACCTGACACGCGCAGACACGCAGCACCTGACACGCGCAGACACGCAGCACCTGACACGCGCAGACACGCAGCACCTGACACGCGCAGACACCGCAGCACCTGACACGCGCAGACACGCAGCACCTGACACGCGCAGACACGCAGCACCTGACACGCGCAGACACGCAGCACCTGACACGCGCAGACACGCAGCACCTGACACGCGCAGACACGCAGCACCTGACACGCGCAGACACGCAGCACCTGACACGCGCAGACACGCAGCACCTGACACGCGCAGACACGCAGCACCTGACACGCGCAGACACGCAGCACCTGACGCGCAGACACGCAGCACCTGACACGCGCAGACACGCAGCACCTGACACGCGCAGACACGCAGCACCTGACACGCGCAGACACGCAGCACCTGACACGCGCAGACACGCAGCACCTGACACGCGCAGACACGCAGCACCTGACACGCGCAGACACGCAGCACCTGACACGCGCAGACACGCAGCACCTGACACGCGCAGACACGCAGCACCTGACACGCGCAGACACGCAGCACCTGACACGCGCAGACACGCAGCACCTGACACGCGCAGACACGCAGCACCTGACACGCGCAGACACGCAGCACCTGACACGCGCAGACACGCAGCACCTGACACGCGCAGACACGCGGCACCTGACACGCGCAGACACGCGGCACCTGACACGCGCAGACACGCGGCACCTGACGCGCAGACACGCGGCACCTGACGCGCAGACACGCGGCACCTGACGCGCGCAGACACGCGGCACCTGACACGCGCAGACACGCAGCACCTGACACGCGCAGA
This sequence comes from Pseudophryne corroboree, assembly GCF_028390025.1. Taxonomy (NCBI): domain Eukaryota; kingdom Metazoa; phylum Chordata; class Amphibia; order Anura; family Myobatrachidae; genus Pseudophryne; species Pseudophryne corroboree. Next base: position 105,472,452 of record NC_086446.1, read on the forward strand.
CACGCAGCACCTGACACGCGCAGACACGCAGCACCTGACACGCGCAGACACGCAGCACCTGACACGCGCAGACACGCAGCACCTGACACGCGCAGACACGCAGCACCTGACACGCGCAGACACGCAGCACCTGACACGCGCAGACACGCAGCACCTGACACGCGCAGACACGCAGCACCTGACACGCGCAGACACGCAGCACCTGACACGCGCAGACACGCAGCACCTGACACGCGCAGACACGCAGCACCTGACACGCGCAGACACGCAGCACCT
>NC_086446.1:105475227-105485227 GCF_028390025.1 Pseudophryne corroboree
CATATACACTCAGAGCATCTAACACACACATACACACGCAGCACCTGCCACTCACACATATATACACATGCAGCACCTGCCACTCCCACATACATGAACAGCACCTAACACACACATATATACATGCAGCACCTGACACACCCACACACATACAGACATGCAGCAACTGACACACCCACACACATACAGACATGCAGCAACTGACACACCCACACACATACAGACATGCAGCAACTGACACACCCACACACATACAGACATGCAGCAACTGACACACCCACACACATACAGACATGCAGCAACTGACACACCCACACACATACAGACATGCAGCAACTGACACACCCACATACAGATATGCAGCACCTGACACACACACACACACACACACAGGCAGCACCTGTCACACAAATATACATGTGGCATTTAACGCACACACGCACAGCACCTGACACACAATCATATACACTCAGAGCATCTAACACACACATACACACGCAGCACCTGCCACTCACACATATATACACATGCAGCACCTGCCACTCCCACATACATGAACAGCACCTAACACACACATATATACATGCAGCACCTGACACACACATACACGCGCAGCACCTGACAGTCACACACATACAGATGCGACACCTGACACAAACACATACACGCTCAACACCTGACACCCACGTGGCAGCTGACGCATACAAATGCAGCACCTGAGATACACACATATACACGTGCAGCACCTGACATACACACACACATGTATGTACAGGCGCGGCTCCAGGCACACACATACATACATACGTACGTACGTACACACACGGCACTTGACACACACACACACACGTACACGCGCGGCACCTGACACACACACGTACGTACACGTGTGGCACCTGACACACACACACGTATGCACACGTGTGGCTCCTGACACACACACACACGCATGGCTCCTGACACACACACATGTACTTACACGCGCGGCTCCTGACAACCACACGCATGTACACGCGCGGCACCTGACACATACACGCGTGTACGTACACACATGCACAGCACCTGACATACACACATGTAGGTACGTGCCACCTGACACACACACGTACACGCACGACACTTGACACACACGTACGTGCACGCACGGCACTGACACGTACGTACGTACGTACGTACGTACGTACGTACGTACGCACGCGCACGGCACCTGACACACACGTACATACTAGTGATGAGTGGGTTCGGTTCGTCAGAATCCGAACCCCCGAACTTCACCCATTTTACAAGGGTATGAGGCAGGTTCGAACCTTCCCGCCTTGCTCGGCTAACCCGAGCGCGCCCTAACGTCATCATCCCGCTGTCGGATTCTCGCGAGATTCGGATGTCTGCATTCGTGGAAAGGGGTCCTATGTGTAAACATGGGACCCCTTTCAGTCCGTGTGGTCCGGGTGTTCGGTTTGTTGTTTTGCCAAGTACGTGGATTTAATCTGGAACCTGGATCAGGTGAGTATAATTATCTTTTATTTTCAGGTACCTGTGGATTCTACTTGGAGAAGAGGACCGACTGCTTCGTGTCAACATAGGTAAGTATGTGTGTGTCGGCTGGTGTGAAATAAAGTTTTACTTTCACGGTGTCTGTGTCCTGTTTTTATTTGGGTATTTTTTCCCCAGTAGAACTACAGGTACCAGCGGGCCCGTTTTTCTCCTGCATGCTGGTACTTGTGGTTCTCCAAGTACCAGCTTGCGGGGGAGGCTTGCTGGGACTTGTAGTACTACTGGAAAAAACAATATTCTTTCAATTTTCTCAAGGCTATCAGCCTCCCATCCGCAGCCCTTGGATGGGGGGGGACAGCCTCGGGCTTCACCCCTGGCCCTTGGGTGGCTGGGGGGGGGGACCCCTTGATTGAAGGGGTCCCCACTCCCCCAGGGTACCCCGGCCAGGGGTGACTAGTTGGATATTTAATGCCACGGCAGCAGGGCACTGTATAAAAGTGACCCCCGGCTGTGGCATTATCTGTCCAGCTAGTGGAGCCCGATGCTGGTGTAAAAAATACGGGGGACCCCTACTCTTTTTGTCCCCCGTATTTTTTTGCACCAGGCGCAGAGCCCGGTGCTGGTTTTAAAAATACGGGGGATCCCCTGTCCGTTTTTCCCCCGGATTTTTAGAACCAGGAGCGGCTCGAAGAGCCCGAGGCTGGTTATGCTTTGGAGGGGGGACACCACGCAATTTTTTTTCCGTTTTTTTCACATTCCATTTAAAAAAAAGAAAAAAATAATAATCTTTTAAAAAATATATAAATAATACTTGTGCCTCCAAAAAAGACAAACCAAGTACCTAATCCAGGCATTCCCAACCGCGGTCCTCAAGGCACACCAACAGTGCAGGTTTTAGTGATATCCAGGCTGCAGCACAGATGGTTAAATCAAAATAACTGAGCTACTAATTAAGTCACCTGTGCTGAAGCCTGGATATCACTAAAACCTGCACTGTTAGTGTGCCTTGAGGGCCGCGGTTGGGAATGCCTGACCTAATCCCTTCTAATATAAATAGATATGCTATTACCAAAAAAAAAAAAACAGCAAAAAAACAACATGTTTTTAAATTTTTTTATTAGATTCCGCCAGCAAAGTGTGGTGGATTGAAAATGACGAATTTACTGTTTAAAAGCACTGTTGTCGAATTTACAAACTTCAATTGAATATACTTTTGTCGAATTGCCGCATTTGTACCATTGCAGAAAAGTAGAATTTGTCAAATGTCGAATTTAAAAAAAAATAGAATTTTGAAAGCCTGTAAGAATAGGCCCCGCCCCCTTCTTCACATCAGCCGTCCCCTTCTACCCCTGTACCTTGCTCTCTCCCGTCTGTAGGACTAGGCCCCGCCCCCTTCTTACCCTCCAGTGACTGCTCTCTCCTGACAAGTGGACCAGGCCTGCCCCCTACACGCTGCTGGTGTCTTCATTGTTACTTGGTCTGGAGCTCCGCTGGGGAGAGAACTCACGTGAGCTCATTAAGAATGAGGAACTGGGATGTTTTAATTTTATTGTGACTAGTGTAGTGTGGTGATGTAGTATGTTGTATGGGGGGTATAGTGTAACTATGAAGTGCAGCATATGGGAGGGCTATAGCATAGTGATGTAGTGTGGCATATGGGGGGTGGTAGCGCATAGGCGTGCGCACAGGCACTCCCTAATGTCCAGCACCGCTGCACGCCACGCTTGCTGTAGCACAGTGATCGCTGAGTGTGTGATCGGTGGAGCCTAGCCTGCAGCTCATTTCCGTACCTCCCACCACCGCTGCGCCCGCCCCCCCCCCCTGCCTGCTGCTAATACTATGCTGAGTGCATTCGTCGGCGGCCTCACTGGGGGGACTGGCGTCACCTTGCAATGTGACGTGGTGATGTCCGCCCATGCTCTCCTCCCGCCCACCTGTGCTTTCCTCCCGCTGCGGTCTCTCAGTCCTAGTGTGCAGCGGCCGCCACACCACTGGCAGTGTTCCTCTAGGAGGGACTGGGAGCCGCCAGCAGACACATTCTGCTGAGACTTACTTGTCAGTGCGGGTTCCGGATGGCAGGCGGCGGGTGGGAGGGAGGGCAGACGGGGAGCAGGTGTCACAAGGAGTGTGTGGGTAACTAATTCACAATACTTCCGCTCAACGTGGCACTGCTGGTCCTTCATCTCCCATGTCTCTTCACCAGGTGGCGGGCGGCCTGGAAATGAAGTGATGTGTTGTGCAGCAGTCAGTGTGAAGTGACTGTGAGTAACACTGGTGGTGCTGATGATGCTGCTGCAGAATCGGGAAGCAATTAATTCATAAATATAATGTACTCTATCAGTGTATTATACATACATAAACATGTACATACGTGTATTTGTGTATACATGTTTATACATGAGTGTGTGTGTGTGTATATATATATATATATATATATATATATATATATATATGACTTGGGGTTTGTTTTATTAGATAGAGCATGTCCCAGTGAAGTGCCTTTTGGGGTTGTGGTTTTTCAGAAAGTTACAGGGTTTTTTTAATTAAGAGAAATATGCCCCATTACAGAGATGGGGCATTTCAATTTTTTGCGCCTGCGCAGTGGCCGCCAGCAGGGGGTGTACTACAGGGCCTTCACTTGAGAGCCGCAATATGGCCGCCTTCTCCCCGGTTATTCTGTAAATAGGAAAATAACCTCACAGGTTCACATAGGGCAGAGTTGCCACTACTAGTGCAGGGCTGTAACATACAGTACTAAGGAAAAGCCATATTCTAAAGCGGCACGGTGACCTCACCCCTCTCAGAGACACCAGGGCGCAGCACACTGTATGGGGTACACTTGGTACACACACCTGTTAGCTCAGGGCAGCACTATAGGACCCTCCTGTAATGCTGTGCTGGCGGCGTGTAGTGATCAGGGCACTGGGAGACTGGCTGGCTGGTCTCCGTCTCTGCTGCCTATAGAACTTCCACCTCTGTTATATATCAGGGCTGCTCTCCTGTGTGTTCTCTTCCTCTCCTACCTCACACTGGAACTGGCCGCCCAGAGAACGAGAGGGCAGCGGCTGACAGAGAGGGTGCAGCAATCTGTGTGGGCAGAGCCCTTCTTATGCTGTGCCCCGTGTAGTCACTGTGATCAATAAAGACTCTCACCCTGGTATGCTCTCTATTTATTATTTATTTTTTTACACTGCGGCATGCTCGAGGGAAGGGAGCAGGCACCCCCCCACCCCACCGCCACTACTCCGCCAGCATCACTGCAGAGCCGGTCAGTGTTCCGTCGGCAATGAGCAGTAGGCAGCCACCAGCAACAACAGTCAGGAAGCTGTTACTCCCGGCAGCAGTAGCGTCAAGCTGCAATTCAGCCAGCGGCACGATGATCCGGGAGACAGTGGCAGCACAGGGAAGCAGTACCCCCTCCAATCGCAGCACCAACCAGGAGACTGAGGCAGCAACCTACCCCCAGCAGCAGCACCACCCTGATGATAGGTAAGATGCATTTTGGTGTCACAAGAAGGTGGCCGGAGTAGTGGCTGGCTGTGGTCACACCCCGGGGAAAAGTGATAGTGATTTCAGTGTTCCCTTGAGCAGTGATTGGATGTGTAGCTGTATGGAGGCTATGTATGTATAGATGTGAGCGGCAGTGTGCGGATGTATGGGGGCGGCAGTGTGCGGTTGTAAGAGTGCGGCAGTGTGCGGTTGTAAGAGTGCGGCAGTGTGCGGTTGTAAGAGTGCGGCAGTGTGCGGTTGTAAGAGTGCGGCAGTGTGCGGTTGTAAGAGTGCGGCAGTGTGCGGATGGATGTAAGAGTGCGGCAGTGTGCGGATGGATGTATGAGAGCGGCAGTGTACGGCTGTATAACTGCGTCGGTATGCGGCTGTATAACCGCGTCGGTGTGCGGCTGTATGAGAGCAGCAGTGTGCGGATGTATGAGAGCAGCAGTGTGCGGATGTATGAGAGCGGGGTTGTACGGCTGTATGAGAGCGGCAGTGTGCGGATGTATGAGAGCGGCAGTGTGCGGATGTATGAGAGCGGCAGTGTGCGGATGTATGAGAGCGGCAGTGTGCGGATGTATGAGAGCGGCAGTGTGCGGCTGTATAACTGCGTTGGTGTGTGGATGTATGAGTGCGGTGGTGTGTGGATGTATGAGAGCGGCAGTGTGCGGATGTGTGAGAGCGGCAGTGTGCGGATGTGTGAGAGCGGCAGTGTGCGGATGTGTGAGAGCGGCAGTGTGCGGATGTATGAGAGCGGCAGTGTGCGGACGTATGAGAGCGGGGTTGTTCGGATGTATGAGAGCGGCAGTGTATGGATGTATGAGAGCAGCAGTGTACAGTTGTGTGAGAGCGGCAGTGTGCGGATGTATGAGAGCTGGGTTGTACGGATGTATGAGAGCGGCAGTGTGCGGATATATGAGAGCGGCAGTTTACAGCTGTATGAGAGCGGCGGTGTGCGGCTGTATGAGAGCGGCAGTGTGCGGATGTATGAGAGCGGCGGTGTGCGGATGTATGAGAGCGGCGGTGTGCGGATGTATGAGAGCGGCGGTGTGCGGATGTATGAGAGCGGCGGTGTGCGGATGTATGAGAGCGGCGGTGTGTGGATGTATGAGAGCGGCAGTGTATGGATGGCAGCGTCATAGGGAGGGATGTCAGAATGCTGTTATAGGATTCCTAATACAAAATGGAATCCCTATAGTGGGCGGGGCTGACGCCATGGCACCACGTTGGGCTTGATGGGCAGGTAGTGCAGCAAGCACACCCAAATTGGCGTCTGACGTCGCCTGCAGTCCACACAGTTGTGAGGAGTCCGAGTTAATTTTGACTGTGTAGTGCACTCACAGAGGACCTACCGCCCGTCCCCTCCTCGCATCTGAGCAGCAGGTCAGGCTCTTATTTTCTTTTTAATCAGGAGAGGCCGAGTGAACTGTGAGCAGGGGGGCAGAGCTACATGGGACCCAGAGGGGCTGCTGTGCTGTCAGAGAGGGAGAGGAAGAGAGAGATGAAGCTACTGCAGATCCCCAGCTGATTGTGAGGTGCCGGGTTGAAGGGTGATGTGATCACCCTTCTCCCTCGCTGCCGCTGGGGACCGCATCTAGGCTTCCTCCATCGAGGGCACGCGGCGCAGCAGTGGGCAGCATGTAATGAGTTTGTCTGACTCATACTGCTGCCTGTTGTGGACACCTCCGTCCGTACGGACTGGTGTACATGCCCAGCACAGAGGTGACAGTGTTGGTGGAAGTGCTGCCCGGCTCTGACCCTGCAGGCCTCCCTGCTGCTGCGGCCTGAAACCCCTGCCGGTCCCCTCCATAGACTTCTGCCTGGCCAGCACTGAGGTACTAGGGGTAGCCCAGCTGCGGGAAGGGTATGTCTCTGGCTTTCTCTCCGGCAGGGGAAGGTGACAGCGGGGGAGGAAGCGTTGCCCACCTCAGACACTACAGGCCTCCCCGATCCAGCTGCGGCCACAGCTAATGCTGCCAGAACCCCCTGCTGCTCTCCTTTGTTGACTGCCGCATGGCCAGTGCTGAAGTACTGGGGGTAAGCCAGCTACGGGAAGAGTGTCTCTGCCTCGGGCTCTCTCTCTGGCTGGGGAAGGAAGGGCTGATTCTCTGGCACAACAGGGAGGGCTGGGCTGCAGGAACACAGCACTGGAAGAAACAGGAGGCCGAACTCATGACCAAAAAGTGAGCAGTGCCGTGATCAGCCCCCTGGTCTTTCCCTCTCTCTGGGTGCAGAGCTGTATTCTATAGAGAGAGCTGGGATGGGAAGAAGGGGAACGGCACCTGACACACACATACACGCGCAACACCTGACACACACACATATACACGTGCGGCACCTGACACACACACACACACACGTAGCATCAGACACAATAAAATAAACATGCAGCACCTGACACACACATACACACGCAGCACCTGACACACACACATATACACGCAGCACCTGACACACACACACACATATACACGTAGCACCTGACACATACATATACACGCAGCACCTGACACATACATATACACGCACACCATTAGACACACTAATATACACACGCAGCACCTGACACACACATACACACGCAGCACCTTACTCACACACATGTACACGCGCAGCACCTGACGCACACACATGTACACGCGCAGCACCTGACGCACACACATGTACACGTGCAGCACCTGACGCACACTCATGTACACGCGCAGCACCTGACGCACACTCGTGTACACGCTCAGCACCTGTTGCACACTCGTGTACACGCTCAGCACCTGTTGCACACTCGTGTGCACGCGCAGCACCTGACGCACACTCGTGTACACGCGCAGCACCTGACGCACACTCGTGTACACGCGCAGCACCTGACACACACACATATACACGTGCGGCACCTGACACACACACACGTAGCATCAGACACAATAAAATAAACATGCAGCACCTGACACACACATACACACGCAGCACCTGACATATACATATACACATGCGGCACCTGACACACACACACATACACGTAGCACCTGACACATACATATACACGCACACCATCAGACACACTAATATACACACGCAGCACCTGACACACACATACACACGCAGCACCTTACTCACACACACATGTACACGCGCAGCACCTGACGCGCACACATGTACACGCGCAGCACCTGACGCACACACATGTACACGCGCAGCACCTGACGCACACACATGTACACGCGCAGCACCTGACGCACACACATGTACACGCGCAGCACCTGACACACACACATGTACACGCGCAGCACCTGACGCACACACGTGTACACGCGCAGCACCTGACGCACACTCGTGTACACGCGCAGCACCTGACGCACACTCGTGTACACGTGCAGCACCTGACGCACACTCGTGTACACGCGCAGCACCTGACGCACACTCGTGTGCACGCGCAGCACCTGACGCACACTCGTGTGCACGCGCAGCACCTGACGCACACACATATACACGTGCGGCACCTGACACACACACGTAGCATCAGACACAATAAAATAAACATGCAGCACCTGACACACACATACACGTGCGGCACCTGACACACACACACGTAGCATCAGACACATAAGATAAACATGCAGCACCTGACACACATATACACACGCAGCACCTGACACACACACATATACACATGCGGCACCTGACACACACACATATACACGCAGCACCTGACACATACATATACACGCACACCATCAGACACACTAATATACACACGCAGCACCTGACACACGCATACACACGCAGCACCTGACACACACATACACACGCAGCACCTTACTCACACACACATGTACACGCGCAGCACCTGACGCACACACATGTACACGCGCAGCACCTGACGCACACACGTGTACACGCGCAGCACCTGACGCACACTCGTGTACACGCGCAGCACCTGACGCACACTCGTGTACACGCGCAGCACCAGACGCACACTCGTGTACATGCGCAGCACCTGACGCACACTCGTGTACACGCGCAGCACCTGACGCACACTCGTGTACACGCGCAGCACCTGACGCACACTCGTGTACACGCGCAGCACCTGACGCACACTCGTGTACACGCGCAGCACCTGACGCACACTCGTGTACACGCGCAGCACTTGACACACACACATATACACGTGCGGCACCTGACACACACACGTAGCATCAGACACAATAAAATAAACATGCAGCACCTGACACACACATACACGTGCGGCACCTGACACACACACACACGTAGCATCAGACACAATAAGATAAACATGCAGCACCTGACACACATATACACACGCAGCACCTGAAACACACACATATACACGCAGCACCTGACACATACATATACACGCACACCATCAGACACACTAATATACACACGCAGCACCTGACACACACATACACACGCAGCACCTTACTCACACACACATGTACACGCGCAGCACCTGAAGCAACACACATGTACACGCGCAGCACCTGACGCACACACATGTACACGCGCAGCACCTGACGCACACTCATGTACACGCGCAGCACCTGACGCATACTCGTGTACACGCGCAGCACCTGACGCACACTCGTGTACACGCTCAGCACCTGACACACTCGTGTACACGCGCAGCACCTGACGCACACTCGTGTACACGCGCAGCACCTGACGCACACTCGTGTACACGCGCAGCACCTGACGCACACTCATGTACACGCGCAGCACCTGACGCACACTCATGTACATGCGCAGCACCTGACGCACACTCATGTACACGCGCAGCACCTGACGCACACTCATGTACACGCGCAGCACCTGACGCACACTCATGTACACGCGCAGCACCTGACGCACGCAGCACCTGACACAGACATACGTATTCATGCACAGCACCAGACATACACTTGTACACACGCGGAGCACCTGATACACACACATATACACCCGCAACACCTGACACACACACACACACACACACACACACACACACACACACACACACAGG
>NC_086446.1:106987727-107180227 GCF_028390025.1 Pseudophryne corroboree
GCAACCATAGAATCCGGCAAGCCAAAATAGACGTAGTGGACGCTTTGGACGCCAGAATACCTGCCTCAGAGGATGCCTCTTCAATGTAATGGGAGGCGGTGGTAATATGAGACAGACACTGTTTGGCAATATCAGAAATATCCTGAGGTAGCTCCTCCTCCAATACCTGGACCCACACATCAATAGCTTTTGCAGCCCAGTAGGCCGCTATAGTGGGCCTGTGAAATGCCCCAGTTAGGGAATAAATACACTTCAGGCATCCCTCCACAAGCTTATCTGTCGGTTACTTCAGGGAGGTGACAGTGGTGACAGGCAGAGAAGAGGAAACCACAATCCGGGCGACATGAGAGTCGACCGGCGGTGGAGTTTCCCACTTGTTAGTCAACTCCGCAGGGATACGAAAACGAGGCAACATCTTCTTGGATAGGGCAAACTTCTTTCCTGGGGAGACCCATGCCTCTTGACGTATGTCAATTAAAAGGTCAGAGTGAGGAGAAATGAATCGGTATGGGGTGACTGAGATACACAGAAAAATACACTGAGATGTATAGACTGTGTAGCACTATATATCTATATACAAATAAATGTGGACCCTGACGCACTTATCTGCACAGGGCTCATAATATAGTGATAGCAAGGGTGTGATACACTTAAAAGGAGAGCACACACAGCAGCTATATGGCACACTCAGTCACAAACACAATGCAGGGATAATGGGGGTCATTCCGAGTTGATCGCTCGCTAACTAGTTTTAGCAGCCATGCAAACGCTATGCCACCGCCCACTGAGAGTGTATTTTAGCTTAGCAGAAGTGTGAACGGTTATATCGCAGAGGGCCTGCAAAAAATTTTTGTGTAGTTTCAGATTAGCTCAAAACCTACTAAGCGCTTGCGATCACTTCAGACTATTCCGTTACGGATTTGACGTCACAAACCCGCCCAGCGTTCGGCCAGCCACACCTGCATTTTTCCTGGCACACCTGTGTTTTTCCGCACACTCCCTGAAAACGGTCAGTTGCCACCCAGAAACGCCCACTTCATGTCAATCACTCTGCGGCAAGCAGTGCGACTGAAATGCATCGCTAGACCCACTGCAAAACTACATCGTACGTCGCCAGTGCGCATTACACCGCATACGCATGCGCAGAACTGCCATATTTTAGCCTGATCGCTGCGCTGCGAACAAATGCAGCTAGCGATCAACTCGGAATGACCCCCAATGTACACAACAATAATACTGCACTGGACAGGCAATTTACATATAATAGCAGATATGTATATGCAGAGATATAACAATGCATAGCAGTACTGGATGTATATCACAGAATAATTGTACCACCTATTCTGTCAGCAACACACTTATTTCTTAACCAACACTGTCTATATAACAAGTAGAATACTCAAGTGTCTGTATAAGCACGGCGCTGTGACAGATGGCTATACAGAGGAGACAGCACCCAGCAATCCTGTGGAGATCAGCCCTGAAGTAGAAATGGCGTCTGGTCTCAGGAAGGAGTTGAGGAAGAAAGTGAAAGCAGCTCCAGGGCGGGAACATCTGCGGGAGATGGCGCCCGGAGCTGGGGTGAGGGGCTACAGGTTAGCGCTCTATCCCCCTTTTGCTGGACTTCACCACCGGTATAAATGGAACCTGTATAAAAAGTAACATGTGCTCCAATAGGCCTGGTGTATATAGTGGGGTCCCTGAGCCGTACAGTGTCCACGCCATTTCAACCCGGCGGGTCCCACTTGGGGTACCCTCTTACCTCCTCCCCATGTCCTGCAGCCACGCGATCCTGGAGATGAGCAGCGGCAGTGTGCCAAGATACCGATGCGTCTCCACTGTAATTACCCGGGAACCAGGCCGCAGGAGTATACAGCGCCACAGAGGGGAGGTGATGGAGCCGCAGCACAGCATGTCCTAAGGACATAAAAGTGCTGCTGCTCAGTCTTCAAAAAGCCTTCTTCTTCAATTCTTCAGGGCTGCCTAACACAGCCCTCGCCTGTTAGTGACCTGCTATGCAGGCACCAACTTTATAACTGAGCTCCTGTGCACGGAGGAGGGGTTATAGAGAGGAGGCAGTGCAGTGCATCCTGGGAACAGTCAAAGTTTTTAGCTTGTAGGTGCCTCGGATCAAGATCCAACTCTACACCCCGATGTTATTCCCTGTGGAATACCAGTGTATCCCGCTGCAGAAATATATATATTGTATATGTATATTTGTATGTCGAAGGCGCTTGGGGGAGGGGGCCCTACAGATACCATTGAACCGGGCCCTAAGATTTATGTTGCCGGCCCTGGGGGAGGGAGGGTAATGGTTAGGCACTTGGAAGGGGAGGTTAGGGCTAGGCACCAAGCAGGGAGGGTTAGGTTTAGACAGTGGGGAAGGGAGGGTTAGGATTAGGCACCACCGGGGAGGGTTAGGGTTAGGCAATCACAGGGGAGGGTTAGGGAACTTTTGGAGGGGCTGTCGGGATTCTGCTGACCGGGATGCTGCTATTGGGATTCTGACTGCCGGCATCCCGTTCATCGGGATGTCGTACTGAATCCCTCAATTCCTACTACTGAAATATTGCCATAGCTTTATACTTCTGCCACTTTTCACACACAAGTGATATGTCCATTGATAAGATACCACTATTAAAGTACCCCTGCACACTCATACATAAGAGGAACAGTCAGTGGCATAAGTCCTGCAGGCAACAAAACACCTTTCTCCAGGTGCCAGGTGCAGGGGGCACAGAGATGGAGTGACAGGGTCGCTGTCCCACCACTGCTGGCAATAATTTGTATTTGGGGTAAATACAAGCTAGCGGCCCATGGTACTGCAGCACTAACCTTATACAATATTACCTGGGGAAATACAGGTCTCATGTATAGAGGGGTCCAGGGGCATTCCCCCCCCCCCCCCCCCCTTTCTGCCCCCTATATTATTACCATATAATGCCCCTACCCTTTATTACCTCTCATCTAGCATTCAGTCTGGGGCAACTTTCTCTCCATTAGTTCATGCTAAAATGCATTTGGTTTCTTGCTACACAGCCAGCAGCATACATACATACATTGTGCTGTGTAATAGATGATGAGTGTCTGCAGCCAGGAGCCCGTGACAGATGAGCCTGCGGTGAGACAGCCGGCTAATGATGAGTAACACAAGGCAATGACCAGGCTGCTGCCTCCTGCTGCCTGCCTGCATGGTGGGGAAAGGTCGTGTTTCCGGGACTTCCATTCACACAGTGACCCGGTAACCTGTTACTCATGTGACCCGGGGGAGGGCGCGGGTGAGAGGGGTGTGAGGTCCATTCATAGCACGGTCTTCAGCCGCCCTGACTCAGCGCTGGGTGCGGGAATCTGCCAGTCACTGGCTGCCCCGTGCTGTACTGTCACTGCCCCACACACTAGGCTGCTGCAGCTTTTCCAGGGACAAATGCAATGATTACCTTGTCTGTATATAGAGAACATTTAAACCAGTCTGTTGTTGTTGTTGTTGCTGTTGTTGTTGTTGTTTTGTTTTAAAAAGTAGCATATATAAGGAAAATTACTGTCAATGGGGTAATTCAATTGTTTGAAAAGTCAGTTTGGTGTCTGTTTTTTTTCCTAATAGGAAGAAACAGACACCCAACCGACTTTTCAAGTAATTGAATCCCCCCCAATGAGTCCCAATATCGGGTGTGGTATTGAAGGTCGACAGTAACTAGGTCGACAGCGTCTAGGTCGACCACTATTGGTCGACAGTAACTAGGTCGACAGGGTGTCTAGGTTGACAGGTTCTTTAGGTTGACAGGTTCTAGGTCACATGAGTTTTTTATGTTATTTTTGTGTCGTTTTCTTCGTAGAGTGACCGGGAACTCCAATTAGTGCACCGCGTCCCCTCACATGGCTCGCTTCGCTCGCCATGCTTCGGGCATGGTGCTTTCGCTCCGCTACCGCTTCGCTCGGCACAGATTACCGTTCCAATCGTAGTCCACGTGGATCGTTAAGTATGAAAAGGTTAAAAAAAAAAATGTGAAAAACTCATGTCGACCTTCTGACCTGTCGACCTAGAACATGTCGACCTAAAGACCCTGTCGACCTAGACACCCTGTCGGCCTAGTTACTGTCGACCAATAGTGATCGACCTAGTTACTGTCGACTTAGAGACCAGATCCCCCAATATCAGTCCCTGTTTTAATTATTTGTCATTGCAAGCAACAGCCGTTCCCAATAAACCTGTGTTAAAACGGTGTTCAGGATCCCGACACCGGAATCCCAACAGACGTTGAAATGTCGGCGGTCGGATTCCCGACCTCAGCCCAGTATTCCCACTCAGGAGGTGGGTCTACGGGAATATAACCTGTGGCGAGAAAGCAAGCCACCGGCCCGAAGTGTGACAAGCGCAGCGTGTCCGTGAGGGGACTTGCTGCCTCTCTGCCGATATTCTAACAGACAGACAGCGTTCTATCCATCAGGAAATCACACAGAATCCAGTACTACAGTACTTCTCTATACTGTAGTATGTCTGAGGCATTAGACATATTTAGATTTGGGGGGCTTTGCATTGCTACCATTTGTAATCAAAGTAGAGTCTATTTACTAAACTTTGGAGAGAGATAAAATGGAGAGAGATACCAACCAACCAGCTCCTAACTGCCGTGTTACAGGCTGTGTTTGAAGAAATAGCAGGAGTTGATTGGTTAGTACTTTATCCCTCTCCAGCGCTTAGTAAATGGACCCCTTAAGCCAGACACACACTGTCCTAATTTTTTGCTCGGGACGATTATTTGCCTAGAGGAATGTTTCGATATCTGTGCTCCACACTTTTTATTTGTGAAAAATTGTCAGATTTCTTGAGAAATCAGCTGCTGGGAAAAACAAGTTTTCCCGCACACTACACGATTTTTACACCTAGACATATTGGGGGAGATGTACTAAGTCTTCACGGTGATAAAGTAATAATAATAATAATAATAATAATTTTATTTATCTAGCGCTCTTTCTCCAATAGGACTCAAGGTGCTTAACAGATACATAGCATAATATAGTACAGAAAATAATGAAGTACAGAACAGCTTTTCATAAAATACAGAAGCATGAAGATACTAAAGGGACATTATGGAAATTCTTGAGTAAACAGGAAAGACTTGAGTCTACCAGCCAATCAGCTCCTAACTTCCATGTGACGGGGAAGGGGGGAATGACAGGAGCTGATTGGCTGGTACTTTATCACCGTGAAATGTATCACTTTTCAAGGCTTAGTACATCTCCCCCATTATGGTAATCTGATAATAATAATAAGAAAGCGCTATACTGAATTGTGTGTGTCAATTACCAAACTCCCACAGAACTTTTAATTCAATTCCTCTTAAAACGGACTGCTGCCCTCAAATAATTGGGGTGTTGAATCCCAATATTTATATAGAACAATAGGCAAAAAGAAATTTTATTGAAAGCGCTGTCCAGTTTTAAAGAGTATTTTATTTTAAAATATTTAAAACCACCAAAATTAAATACATCCACATTAAATACCAATCATAAAGGTCTCTGTAATTAATAGATCCAACAATATCCAATGGACATCAAGTATTTCAAAGACTGCTTTTGTCCTTGCAATACTTGTTTGAAACACAACTGTGCACAGTGGATACAGTTTCAATATAACAGATACACCTTATTAAAAAGCAACAATTGTATCTATGACTCATATAAGTATTACTATAAATGTTCTCCCACAATATGCATCAAATAAAACAATCAACAGCCTTTCAGTATAAATTATAACTTCCTAAAAATTGTATAATCCATAGATCACAGTCCCAGTTATGTCTATAAAGATATATGATAATTTATTATTACTTGAATCCATCCACTGGGAAAATCATATAACTCCAGACGTTTGGCAATATCACTGGAAATGGAGCATATTAATTAATAATTGGAGTAATAAACGTTGCCAGTCAGTAAAATCTCCTCACCGGGAGTACTCAAACCGGATGATTATGATGTTTCTCACGGGCGTCCCCGTATATTAGTTGTACAAATTATTTATCTAAATTCCACTTTAGTGATAATCGTTTATCGTACTCCTTAATGTATATAGTTCATTAATCGGGCTGTATAGAGATGTAAATGGTTGTGTCTCACCATACGTTAGCGGCTGCGCCTCCCGCCAGGCATAGAGTTCTATCTTGTGCGCACTGCACCGCCTCTCTGCCGTTAGTGATCAGGCGACCACCTCGTAGCATCCGGCAGGATATTCTCCGCGGTTGCGCCTCTCGTTAGATCTTTGCCTCCGTCTATAGAAGCACCTTACTGCCGTCCAGGATATAGTGGCCCGCCTCCCGCTGTCCAGGTCGTAATATCAGCATTAGCTGTGATGGCTGTGCAAAACCTCAGGACAGACGGCTGTATTCTCGGCTGGGCTCACGATGTCAGGTCCGCTTGGAATGGCAGGAATAATGCCCGCACTGGAGGCTTCTATGCCGCTTTCAAAAGACTGATGCCCACACTGCTAGGAGCAACTCTTGACGCGTTTCTCAGCCAAATCACAACGGCTGTTTCCTCAGAAGAATACACTCCCTTACCCGTCTACTTCTTTTATCTACCAGGTGTACCAATCACCCAGCATCTCATTAGTTTATTTTAATCCTTTGATTGTGATGCATTCAAACATATTAAAACACATTAAAACATATTATACATTTCTAACTCATATTTATACTCATTGTTCATTAGGGTTTATTTAAAATAACCGACACACACAAAACATAATTTGTCCATTCAAAATAATAACTAGACATCTTTAATTATGATTGTCCTGTTCTTTTACCATTTGTCAAAGCAGGCTAGAAATAATTAAAAATCTGATGCAGCTGTAAATAATTATAGATCTACTAATTCCCTCAAAACCAAGCATTTAATTATACTAATGTTTTTATTCTATTTATTTAATTCAGAAAAAAGAGATATATATATTTCTTACATCACTAAAAATGCACACTACGTGGGGGGCGTGGCCTGGATGTGAATGGAGACAGCAGCAGTTTTACTGAGCTCCTCAAACCCAGGGATATAAAGCCCTTCTCTATCCACTCCATAAGCTCACCTGGGCGCACAATTGTCCCCCCTATCACCCCTGATCCCCCTACCGAGCCCCTGAAGGTGCCGCAGAATTGGGGAGCAGTTTTAACTGCTCCTGCGGATTGCGGCCTACAGATCACGCAAAGCCGGGGCCTCAATTTACCCGCGGTACCGACGACGGCTCCGGGACCTACTGGATCGAGTCGCGGGATCTCTTCAGTGCCCGACACGGCTTGCAACCGCTGCCCGTGGTCGAGAAAGACCCCCTACCGCCAGCTGAGTGCTCCAGCTGCCTGGGGACCCGGAGATTGGCGGCCCGCGGCGGGATGGACGGGCGCCCGGCGGCCACCATACAAGTGAGTCTCCGGCCTGGTCTTCCCGGTTGGATGGTCGACCCCTCGGCCCCCTGCCCCCTCACCCGTCGCTACTCACGGCTGCGGACACCTCCCCAGACGCGGGGTTGTAATCGAGGGGCCTCTACATCAAAGGCGGAATCGGGGCCTCCGCTGATAATAGAAGCCGGGACCTCGATTTTCGCCTCCCCCCGACCGCGAGCTCCGGGTCCGGACAGAGGCTGAAACGGGACCCACAGCGGTGTCCGGCATCTCTGCTCACACCCCACACTGTCCCCCAACCTACCTCAATTCCTCAGACACCCACCTGACGAGGGCACGCTGCCCACGGGACACGGGGACAACATTAACCCGACACTCTCCAGGCCTGCATACACTCCGGCGGCCATCTTAGATTGCCGGGCTGCATTAGACAGAAAACTTCGGAGCCCACACTCTTCGATGCACGCACCGATCCTGGGATACGTGAGGCACTTAATTCACAGAGCCCAATGACTGAAACTGACAGAACCATCCTGTCTGCGGGCCCTCAAAAACCCGTCCCTCCTCGAGCCAGGGTAGCCAGACGTGTTCTGAATAGGCTCCTGCAATCCCTGGGTCTTCAGGGGATTTATTGCCCCATCCCTGCCTGAAGTAGAGCTGTACCCCATCCGGATTGCCTTAGGAGAGCCGCCTCTAAACTGTGGGGCCCCCATTGCCGCATATAAAGTGACCCAGCGGGGTCCGTACATCGCGGCTTACACTACCTCCAGCTGAGGTGCCCGCTCCCTGGGAGCCAGCGCTCACTCGGCCACCCTGAACCCGGCGGATAACTGCAAGTATAGCTGCGGTCCTACATTGCGGGTGTATAGATAGCCTTTATTCCACCTACCCGCCGCTGGAACGATCTGCAAGTGTGACCTGCACTCTACTGCCAAACCAAATTCCTTTCCCCGCTCGCTGACCCACATAGAGCTTATGGCTCCTTAAGCATAACGACCACGAAGTGACAGGGGGCTCTGCCGTACATATTGCATTATTCTACCACTTTGATACAAAACGCCTTATTTACAATGTCACAAAAGAACCGCAAGAACTCTCAAATACCTAAAGCTAGTGTCCTACGTGCTTGGGAAAAGGCCGGCTCCTCCACCCGAAGCTCGCCATCAACTGATCAATCCTTTGACCCTGCTGACGTAGCCACCTCCAGCAGCCCACTGACCACTCAGGATGTGGTGGCTATCGTTACGAAAACGATCCAGTCAGAAATGAGATCGGTCTTATCTGAGTTTAGATCTGAAATAGCCGACTTGGGCTCCCGCACAGATACACTGGAGCGCAAAGTGGACGACGTCTGCCAATTTCAAACGGTGGTGGAGCAGGAACTAGTGGACATTCGGGCAGATATGGAAGCGTACAAAGAACAACTAGAGGATATGGACAACCGCAATCGCCGGAATAATATCCGAGTCCGCAACATCCCTGAAAGTGTGGCTTCTAGCTCTCTCCCCGAGTATCTGGAGAACCTTTTTTTGCAACTAACGCCGGATGTCCCCGAGGCCCTCCTCCAGCTGGACCGTGCCCACAGGGCTCTCCGCCCTAGACCGCCTCCGACCCAACCGCACGTGACGTAATTATACGTTTTCATTACTACATCACCAAAGAGCGAGTCATGATGGCGGCTAGAGGTCTACCGGCGGTATCTTATGCCGGCTCCCAGTTACAGTTGTTCCAGGACCTCGCCCCCTCCACTCTCAAAAAGCGCAGAGACCTAGCCCACATCACCAAAGTTCTTCGGACCCATTCCATAAAATACAAATGGGGCTTCCCCTTCCTATTGCAAGTGACACAGAACGGAAAGACCTTCACAGTCAAGACTCCAACACAAGGAGCTGACCTACTTAAAACTTTCGGCATCTTTGAAGATCTTCCTGAATCAACCCAAGACCAGATGTCGCCCTCAATCCCAAGCCCAAGGGCCCCGGCCCCGGAGTGGTCTTCTAATTGACTGCCCTCAGGCACCCCATGATACAATCCTTGTTAAATGTGATATGTATAATTGCTGAATGCTCTAGTCTGCATACCTTAATACCTTGACTTGCTACGTAATCGCATGTATTTACTCAGGCCCTCCGCGTGGCCGACTGGCTGTGACGCCATGGGCGGCGCGGTCCACTTGGCTACACGTGAGTGTCAAGTTGTTTCCTTTTTTCTAATTTTTTTTATTATTTCTATAGTCTGTTTTCATGTTTGTTCATGTTGGTCCATGATTAACATGGCGCTCATTTGTTACTGTTCAGAATTTTCTGGTAAGACTGATGTTGGTTTAGTACCTGACACCACTGCATGCTTTATCCTTCTCCCTCATTACGTCTATACCGCTCACCCTACTCCTATTTATCTTAATAATGCGATCCCCCTAGCTCTCTTTATTCCCCCTGTCACTTGGTCGTTCCTATTACAACCTCTCCCTCCCCTATGCTCCTCCTTACCCTACTTATCGTTCTGTCACAAAGCCACGTCCCCCCCCCCCGAAGGATACGCCAGGACGGCGTTTCTCCTTTTAGTGTTAAACCTGGCCCTTCTATAGGAAAAGGTTCTCCCCCTCTGTATTCTCATACAGACTCTTTCCCCTTCTCTCTCCTCCTCTATTCCCCCTTTCCTCCTCTCCATCCCCATGGTCGGACCGGTCCCATCCCGCCCCTCTATTTGCGGCGCCCACAGTTCTTCCCACCATGACCCTGAAAATTATATCGGTTAATGCCAATGGCCTTAACTCTCCCACCAAACGAGCCATGGCCATCCAATTCTTTAACAGACAAAAGTCTGATGTGGTACTAATCCAGGAGACCCATTTTAAACCCCCACATCCCTCTATGTCCTGCAAACAATTTCCACATGTCTATTATTCAAACATGCCTACCAAACGAAGGGGAACCGCTATTATGATCCGTCGAGGCCTCCCTATAACTGTTCATGACACTGTCTCGGACCCCCAGGGCCGTTACGTTATCCTTTCATGTTCCTATAACCAAGCTCCCCTGATCTTGGCCTCCATATATGCCCCTAATGCGCAGCAGGGTTCTCTATTTACAGCCTTTTTTGACAGCCTGTCCCGCCTTCCTACGGGCATGACTATAATTGGTGGAGACTGTAATGTCACACTGGATCCACTTCATGACAGATCTCGCCCCGCCTCTACTGCTTCTACTCCCGCCAAACTGGCCAAGCGTTTACAGACACATTTATCACTGTATAACCTGTATGACGGCTGGAGGACCTTGTACCCCTCAGCGAAGGGTTTCACTCACTACTCCCCGCCTCACGACCTCTATACCCGCACTATGTGTTCGTTGACCGGGTCACTACTCGTAAACTCCTCAGTGCCCAGACACTCCCTATCTCTTGGTCGGACCACTCTGCTGTTCTGCTCGAGATCTCATCCTCCTCACCCCCCCCCCCCACCAGATTCTGGCGGCTAAACGAATCTCTTCTGCTTAAAAAATGCACCGTTGCTGATATTGCCTCCGCCTTAGCTAACTATTATGCGGAAAATGCGACTCCAGATGTCCCTCCCTCCCTAATATGGGAAGCACATAAGGCCACCATCCGAGGCTACCTTATAAGCCTTTCGGCTGCCCAGAAGAAAACTGAAGCCCAACGGATCCGAGTTCTAGAAACAGAACTTGCCACCTTGACCCTTCTGCATCAACACCGCCCCAAAAAGAAAACGTATTCCAAACTCCTAGCAGTTAAAGGACAGCTCTCCCAAATCCTCACCAAAAAGGCAGTCAAGGCACTCTTATGGGCACGCCAGAGGTTCTATGAGAAATCAGATAAGGCTGACACTCTGCTAGCCCAAAAACTGAGAGCGAAACGCACTCAAAATCGCATAGTTTCCCTACGCTGTGCGGACGGGTCTGCCACGTTTGATCCAACGCGAATGGCCGCCCAATTTCGGGATTCTTATACGTCCTTGTACAATCTCCCTTCCACCCTAGATACCGATCCTGATCACGTCTCTAAACTCCGAGACTATCTTTCCACTTGCAAACTCCCTAAGCTTTCCGACTCGGACATATTGACACTCAATGCCCCTATTTCCACAGAGGAAATTTCAGTGGCCATTCAGCAGTTACGCCGTACCGCAGCCCCTGGCCCTGATGGCTTTACCGCTTTATATTATAAAAATTTTACAACCTCTTTACTCCCCATGCTCCAATCTCTGTTTAACGCAATCCTAGACGGGGACTTATTCGACGCAGCCACCACTAGGGCCAACCTTATCCTTATTCCGAAACCTGACAGGGACCCGATGGAGATGAAGAACTATCGACCCATTTCGCTCTTGAATGTGGACCTAAAGCTTTTCGCCAAAATCTTGGCTAATAGACTTGCTCCATTCTTACCCGCCCTTATTCACCCCGACCAGGTCGGTTTCATTCCTTCCAGACAGGCCGCAGATAATACTAGGCGTCTCATTGACCTCATCCAGTTGGCACAAGACAAGTCTCTCCCGACGCTAGTCGTGGCCCTCGACGCAGAAAAGGCCTTTGATAGGGTGGCTTGGCCATTCCTACAACAGACGCTCCTAAATATGGGCCTGCATGGCGCCTTTTATAAAGGCGTTACTTCGCTATATCAGAATCCCTCAGCCTCTATCTTAATTAATGGCCTCTCCTCCGACCCTCTTCCCATACGTAACGGCACCCGACAGGGCTGTCCCCTTTCCCCCCTACTCTTCGCCCTCATTATGGAACCGTTGGCAGCTAGAATTAGGCTGAACCGTAACATATCGGGTATCACGTCGGGAGCTCACAATCACAAAATTGCTCTCTATGCCGATGACGTCATTCTCACCCTGACTGACCCACCAGCCTCCCTCCCACATCTGATGGAGGAGACGGCTACGTACAGCAGGTTTTCAAATTACAACATCAACTCAGACAAAACCGAAATATTGGCCCTACATGTCGCGGACCCAGATCTTCGACTCCTACAGGCCTCCTTCCCATGTGCTTGGCGAGCTGATAAACTCAAATACCTGGGCATCTATCTTACTAAGTCCTACTCTGGTCTCTATGCTGCCAACTTCCCCAGACTCTTAACCTCTATTAAACACGATATGACAAAGTGGAATAAATACATCCTGTCTTGGTTTGGACGGATGACAGCCGTTAAGATGACACTACTGCCCCGTCTGTTATATCTGTGGCAAACTCTCCCCATCCATGTCCCCACCTCAATCCTTAAAAATCTCCAAGCAGACCTTACCAGATTTATCTGGGCAGGGCGAAAGCCCAGAGTGAAGATGCGAATCCTCCAAAAGCATCGTCTAGAAGGGGGTCTAGGAGTTCCTGACCTCCTTAAATACTACACAGCTGCTCACTTAACCACATGTGTCCTATGGCACGATAACCCTGGACACAGAATCTGGACACAGCTAGAGGCTGCCACACTCCACAGATATTCCCCCTACAGCTTGCTCTGGTGTCGACCGAATAACCGTCCCCCCGCTTCCTCGCTGTTGCCCACAGTGAAATTTACCCTTGCCATATGGGACCTTTGCTCACGTCTTTACCGGCTACGCTCCTTTCACCCTCTACTCACCCCTCTGTGGAACAACCCGGCATTTCCGCCAGGGGAGAACCACTTAGCTTTTGATTCCTGGACCAGCCATAACTCACTCTTCCTTCTAGACGTCGCTCCGCTACATACATTCCCTACGTTTGACGACTTACAATCCCGTTTCTCGCTCCCACGCTCAACCTTTTATCAATTCTTGCAGATACGCCACTTTTTTGCCTCTACCTCCGGAACACCGCCCGTGGGAGGTAAAACGAGATTTGAATCCCTCTGCTGCACCTGCCGATCAACTAAAGGCTTACTCTCAACTATATACCAAATCCTATTAGCTCACAACTCACCCCTGAAGGAACCCCACGAAGTAGCATGGGAACGGGAGGTAGGTGAAACCCTGACGACAGATGAGTGGTCTGAGATTAGGCAGGAAATTTCCACGAGCTCCATTTCGGTCCGAATTAAAGAAAATGCCTACAAATTATATTACCGTTGGTACCTAGTACCATCGCGTCTCCATTCAATCTACCCCTCCTGCTCGGATAGCTGTTGGCGTCAATGTGGCCAGCGCGGAACCCTGCTGCATATTTGGTGGAACTGCCCGCAGATTAAGGGATATTGGACTAGGGTCCATAGACTTATTTTTAAGGTCCTCGGATTGACGATCCCGATGTCACCTCTCTATTCCCTGCTCTCTCGCCCAATACCTCACACCCCTCGCCACCAACAAAAGCTAATTAAGCATATCCTAAATACGGCCAAATGCCAAATTGCGGCTAACTGGAAATCTCTGTCACCCCCCACAACCCCTGCTACCATTAATGATATATGGCAAATTTATAGATTGGAACGTATTACAGCGGTTCTCCGGGACACCACAGACAATTTTACCAATACATGGTCACCCTGGACGTCACACTTCGGTGCTGAACCCCCACTAACTACCATTTAAGATAAAGGGAACCATCACAATACCCTATCCAACTAAGGATAATCTGACGCACTGCCCAGGCGACTGGGACCGCCCGACCATCCCTCCCTTACCTCCCTTCCCAATCCTCCCTCCCTTTTTTTCTCTTCCCCCTCCTTGCCTCTTTTCTCTTCTACTTCTAATGCTAAGTTTACTCTTTGTTCTTCTTTTATAAGCTACAATGCTTCATTAAGAGTTATTCCTTCGCCCATAGCTACGGTACACACCAAATGTATTACACTACCTATTGACAGCTCTATATACATAGGCACGCATGCCTGTTTACTTCTTCACTCACTCGATGTTGTACATAGGTAGATATCCTGCCACTGCTATTTGACAGTTAACTGCGATATGTACCAATGTGTGATACCTATAATGTATACCTTACGAATTTCTTGTTAAAAGTATAAAATTCAATAAAAACTTTTTCTCAAAAAAAAAAAATGCACACTACGTATATCAAATTACATATATCAAATTCATGTGTTTTCCAGGCTTCTTGTGGATAGAGACAGACAGTACTAAATGTATTACTAAACAAGTATCTTATTTTTATTTTATTTTATTCAGTTTCTTTAATTTAATTATAGGAGGAGAAATTTTTACACAGAAATGAATGCACAGGCCTTTCATCAAACTGGTATATCACATAGCCTTATTGCAGATGGAGACAGATGGTACTGATTTCTTTACCATATACCTAACATATACTTCAAAATAGGAGTATATATATATATACACACAACGCACATCCTTGTGTACGCGCATAAAGCTCTATAATCCCGCATACGCATGCGTGGTTTTATCATATGATAGAATGTTAAACGTACCATAAGAGTTCATATTTACAACTACTAGCGTTATTATTAGTTCCCACCTAACACTATGACCCCAAGTTATTGGTCTATTAGTATTTTCATTACCTCAAGGCATATCTATATTTTCTATACTCTCCCAACAGATATGTTGTTTACCCTATATATTATTTAATTCTATGGTGTCATTCAGACCATGAGGTTCCAAAGACCCCAGCCTAAATATCCAAAATGCTTCTTTCCTGCATAACTCCCGATATCTATCCCCTCCTCTAACGGTCACCTTTATCTGTTCAATTGCTTTTACTTTCAAATCTCCAATCTTACCCTTTTTACAATTCAAAATGTGTCTTGGTAGGTTATGGATCTTAGACCCATTAATAACCCCCCTCCTATGCTCCAGAAACCTGACATTCAAACTACGAATTGTCCTACCTACATACTGGATTCCACATCCACATGTCAGAACATAGATGACATAAGAGGATTGACAATTCATAAAATCTTCTAAAGGATAGATAATCTGATAATCAAGTGGTCACATTTGTGGCCACGATTTGTCGGCGTTATAGCCGAAACGCCCGTTCATGCACACTATACAATAAATCAGGGCGATCTCCCACTTATTGGCAAATTGGCCAAATCATTGCATAGTTTGTACTCCGCTTAAGTCTCTGAGGACCTTGGAGCACTACAACCAGCGATGGACTGGGGCTCTAAATCGGTCCAGGCATTTGTGACCACGTGCTTGTCAAGGTGGCGTGCGGCCATGATGTACGGGGGCGGGTCATGGGGGCGTGGACTCGTGGCACGCCACCATTACCATGGCGACGCTTGCTGGGGCGCGTCGTGAGTCCGGGGTCGCGGACTTGCGCCACGCCCCCATTTCCATGGAGACTGGTGGGGGCGGCTGAAGCAGAGAGCCAGAGGCTGTGGCCTTCCTGGCTTTCTGAGGGACCGGATCGGCCCACCTGCCCATCGGCTCTTCTGACATGTGCCAGATGGCCAGTCCGGCCCTGACTACAACCCTCATTATGTCACGTTTACTGAACTTAGAGGAATTGTCAAAAAATATGTTTCCTGTGATGTTGGTCAGCAGTGACAAAAAAAGAACATTCCCAAAGATGCACATTTGTGGGGACAAAGGGTTAGAGTTCCAAACATTTGAAAAAGGAAAAATGTTCCTTATAGCAAACATTCTGATTGTAGCTACCATTTAGCTAATATTATGATTATTATTATTATTATTATCATTATCATTATATCCAGTGGTCGAAGTGGGGCGGTATACGGGGGTATGGTATACCGCCACTTCTTCCACTGACCCGGAAATGAAAGAGCAGCAGGAGGCGAGGGAAGTGGCCATCCTGCTGCACATTGTGCTCCCGTCCCTGCTCGGCGGCCGGCGGCTGTGTAGAGCACTGTACTAGCTCACAGCCGCCAGCCGCCCACCGCCGCCAGCCCGGCTGCTCGGCTCCCGCATGACACCCCACGGCTGCTCGGCTCCCGCCCCCCTGACAGCGCAGCTGCCCAGCTCAGTCTTTCGGACCACGGATGGCCGGCTCCCTTCACACAGCGCAGCTACCCGGCTCCGGCTCCCACATGCTGACACCACAGCTGCCCGTCAACTGGTGAGAAGATGGAACTGATGGAGGAGAGTGTCAGTGTGGGGACAGTGTGTGTGTAAATGTCGCTGCGTGTATGTGACTGTGAGTATGTAGATATGTGGCTATATGTGTGTGTATATGTGTGGCTATGTGTGTATAAGTGGTATAATGTGTGTGTGTGTGTGTGTGTGTGTGTGTGTGTGTGTGTGTGTGTGTGTGTGTGTGTGTGTGTGTATGGCTGTGTGTAAATGTGGCTGGGTGTGTATTTTTATATATGCAAGTGTGTGTATGCGTGTATATGTGGCTTTGTGTGTATACCAGAACTGGGCCGAGTGGGGGGGCAATATGATCTTTTTCGCCTC
This sequence comes from Pseudophryne corroboree, assembly GCF_028390025.1. Lineage (NCBI taxonomy): Eukaryota > Metazoa > Chordata > Amphibia > Anura > Myobatrachidae > Pseudophryne > Pseudophryne corroboree. The sequence goes on from NC_086446.1 coordinate 107,004,450, forward strand.
CAGGCGTCTGGTATTAACTTACGCCCCTGACCAGCCGCTCACCGCCACCAGCCGCCCGCCGCTCACTCGCAACAAATGGCGGTCAGAGGGACCTCACCGCTCCAAAGGCCTCCATATCACCGCCGCTGCCCATGGGTGCCTCCGCCGACCACAATCAAGTAATGTTCCCCTGCTGTCACCCTCTCTCCCTGTCGTTACTGTCCCTGTCCCTACTGTCACTCTCTCTCTCCCTGCTGTCACTGTCGTCACTCTCTCCCTGCTGTCACTGTCGTCACTCTCTCTCTCCCTGCTGTCACTGTCGTCACTCTCTCTCTCTCCCTGTCGTCACTCTCCCTGTCATCACTCTCTCTCTTCCTGTCCATGCTATCACTCTGGCTGTCCCTGATGTCACAATTTCAGCTCATTCAGTGTGCTACAATGTGAATTTCGGCTCATTCAGTGTGCTATAATGTGAATTTCGGCTCATTCAGTGTGCTATAATGTGAATTTCGGCTCATTCAGTGTGCTATAATGTGAATTTCTCATACGTCCTAGAGAATGCTGAGGTCCACTTTAGTACCATCTAGACGGTTCCGCAGGAGCCATGGACACTCTAAGGCTTTTCAAGGGTGTGAACTGGCTCCTCCCTCTATGCCCCTCCTCCAGACCCCAGTTTAGAAAATGTGCCCAGGCAGACTGGATGCACTCCAGGGGAGCTCTACTGAGTTTCTCTGAAAAGACTTATGTTAGGTTTTTTATTTTCATGGAGATCTGCTGGCAACAGTCTCCCTGCTTCATGGGACTTAGGGGGCAGAAGTAGGAACCAACTTCCTGAAGAGTTTCATGGCTCTGCTTCTGGATAACAGGACACCATTAGCTCCTGAAGGGTACTGAACGCTAGCTGCGGCTATGTGCTCACTCCCACAGCACGCCGTCACCCCCCTTGCAGAGCCAGAAGTCAGAAGACAGGTGAGTGTTAGAAGAAGATCTTCAATCAAAGTGACGGCTAAAGGCGGGAAGGCAGCGCGCCATGTTGCCCACATATACACAGGCACTGCATGGTGCAGGGCGCGGGGGAGGGGGCACCCTGGGCAGCATGAAACCTATTGAAACTGGCATAAATAAGGGGCATAAGTTGCTGAGGCACAATCCTACCCCCACCAGTATAAAAAAATCACCTCATAAATGCTGAGGAGAAACGCGCCATTGAGGGGGCGGGGCTTACACCTCAGTCAGCCGGCACACTGCTCAGCGCCATTTTCTCTCCTTCCAGGCTGCAGAGAAGAACGCTGGTCCTCCTCCACTGCTGAACAAGTATCAGGGTGCAAAACAGGGGGGGGGGGGGGGCACAGTGAATTTGGTGCTATATAATTGTGTGATTAACATTATAAAAGCGCTGCATGTCAGTGGGCATCTTGTGTTCACAGACATTGTGTTACTGGCGCTGGGTTGTGAACTGGCAACTCCTATCTGTGTCCTTCTGACAGATTTTACTGTGGGTCTGTCCCCTATAAGTCCCGGAGTGTCTGTGGTGTGGTTGTGCACGTGTGTGACATGTCTAAGGCAGGGAGCTCTTCCCCTGAGGGAGCCATTTTAGGGACACAGAGTTGTAATGTGGTGGCGCTGCCGGCACACCACGAGCCTGAATGGGTGAAAGAATTACGTGATAGTGTGAATCATATTAGTAAGAGATTGGATAAGTCTGAGTCTCATGCAGAAAGCTGGAGAAAATCAGTGGAAGATGTGATTTTTCATAGTCCTGCTTTTTCATCCATAGGCGACCCCTCTGGGTCACATAAGAGACCATTTGCACAAATAGTACATACTGATACCGACACAGATTCTGATTCCTGTGTCGACAATAGTGATTCCAGTGGGATAGATCCTAAATTGGCAAAAAGCATTCAATACATGATTGTTGCTATAAAGGAAGTTTTTGAAGTTACGGAAGCCCCTCCTATACCTCAGGAGAAGGCTTATTTTTATAAAGAAAGGAAAATTAATGTAACTTTCCCTCCTTCTCATGAGCTAAATAACTTATTTGAGGGAGTTTGGGTAAACCCTGAAAATAAATTTCAGGTTCCCAAAAAGATTCAGGTTGCTTATCCTTTCCCGGCAGAGGACAGGAAAAGGTGGGAGTCACCCCCGTATTAGACAGTGCCCTGTCAAGGTTAACTAAAAAGGTGATTCTCCCTGCACCTGGGACGGCTTCACTGAAGGAGCCGGCAGACCGCAAGTTGGAAACTACGTTAAAATCTATTTATGTGGCCAATGGTACATTGCTCAGGCCCACCACTGTTTGCGCATGGGTGAGTAGGGCTATCGAAAAATGGTCAGATAACCTGTCATCGGAAATTGACACTATAGATAGAGACAAAATACTCCTAACGTTAGGTCATATCAAAGACGCTGCTGCATACATGCTAGAAGGCATCAAAGATATTGGACTCTTGGGTTGAAAAGCCGCTACCATGGCAGTATCAGCTCGGAGGGCGTTGTGGATTCGCCAGTGGAATGCTGATGCAGATTCCAAAAGAAATATGGAGGCTCTCTTGTATAAAGGTGAGGCCTTGTTTGGAGATGGGCTGGATGCATTAGTCTCTGCGGCTACCGCAGGTAAGTCGACATTCTTGCCTTATGCTCCTGCACCGGCGAAAAAGACACATCACTCTCAGATGCAGTCCTTTCGGCCCAACAAATACAAAAATGCCAAAGGTTCGCCCTTCTTTGCAGGTAGAGGAAGGGGAAAGGGAAAAAAATCTGCAGCGTCTCCAGGATCGCAGGAGCAGAGATCAACCCCTGCTTCTGCCAAATCTGCAGCATGATGCTGGGGCTCACTTGTGGGAGTCCGCTCGGGTGTGGGCGCGTCTGAAACTTTTCAGTCAGATCTGGCTTCAATCTGGCATGGAGTTTCAAGACGTCCCCCCATCCCGATTTTTCAAATCGACCTTGCCAGCTTCTCTTCCAGAAAGAGAAGTAGTAACAGCTGCAATTCAAAAATTATGTCAGGATCAAGTAATTGTCCTGGTACCCTTGTCACAGCAAGGAGAAGGTTTTTATTCAAGCCTTTTCGTAGTGCCGAAGCCGGATGGCTCGGTCAGACCAATTTTCAAACGGTTTCAAAAGGTTCAAGTTCAAGATGGAATCTCTGAGGGTAGTGACTTCCAGTCTGGAGGAAGGGGACTTCATGGTGTCAGTAGACATAAAAGATACTTATTTGCATGTTCCCATTTATCCTCCTCACCAAGCTTATCTGAGATTCGCAGTACAGGATTGCCATTACCAGTTCCAGACGTTGCCGTTCGGACTCTCCACGGCACTGAGGGTATTCACCAAGGTGATGGCAGAGATGATGGTCCCCCTTCGACAACAAGGAGTCAATATAATTCCTTACCTGGACGATCTCCTGATAAAAGTAAGATCCAAGGAACGGTTGGTGCAGAACATTGCACTCTTCCTGTCAGTACTCCAACGACTAGGTTGGATCATGAATTTTCCAAAGTCACAATTGGAACCGACGACAAGATTGTACTTTCTGGGGATGATACTGGACACAGAAGTACAGAGGGTATTTCTTCCAGTGGAAAAGGCTCTGGAAATCCAGAGACTGGTCAAGCAAATTTTGAAACCAACAAGAGTGTTGATCCATCAATGCATTCGGTTGTTGGGAAAGATGGTAGCGGCCTACGAGGCCAAACAGTTTGGCCGATTCCATGCCAGAGCGTTCCAGTGGGACCTGCACATGCACCAGAAGATAATCCTGTCCTCCAAAACCAGGATTTCACTCCTGTGGTAACCACGGATGCAAGTCTCCGAGGCTTGGGAGCAGTCACACAGGATAAAAGCTTCCAAGGAAGATGGTCAAGTCAGGAAACCTGTCTTCACATAAACGTGCTGGAATTGAGAGCCATTTACAACGGCCTTCTACAAGCGGTGCATCTTCTTCAAGATCAACCCGTGCAGATCCAGTCTGACAATGTAACAGCAGTCGCGTACATAAACCGCCAGGGCAGAACGAAAAGCAGAGCAGCGATGGCAGAGGTGACAAAGATCCTCCTCTGGGCAGAAAGACATGCAAGATCTCTGTCGGCAATTTTCATTCCGGGAGTGGACAACTGGGAAGCAGACTTCCTCAGCAGACACGATCTCCATCCAGGAGAGTGGGGCCTCCACCAAGAAGTCTTCGCAGAGGTGGCAAGTCTTTGGGGAGTTCCTCAAGTAGACATGATGGCATCTCGTCTCAACAAGAAGCTTCAGTCCAGGTCGAGAGACCCTCAAGCAATATCAGTGGAGGCACTGGTGACCCAGTGGGTGTTTCGGTCGGTATATTTCTTCCCTCCACTTCCACTGATACCAAAAGTTCTCAAAATCATACGGAGAACAAGGGTTCGAGCGATCCTCATTGCCCCAGACTGGCCAAGGAGGGCTTGGTATCCAGATCTTCAGGAGGTGCTAATGGCTGTTGGCTGTTGAGCACCGGATCCTAGCCCGAAAGGGTATTCCAAAAGAAGTCATTCCCACACTTATTCAGGCCAGGAAAGGAGTAACGTCCAAGCATTACCACCGTATTTGGAGAAAATATGTGTCTTGGTGTGAATCCAAGAAGGCTCCAACGGAAGAGTTTCAGTTAAGACGTTTTCAGAGATAGAATTGAAGTTTCTCACTTGGAAAGTGGTCATGTTATTGACCTTGGCATCCGCAAGGCGGGTGTCTGAGTTGGGGGCCTTGTCCCACAAGAGCCCTTACCTGATCTTCCATGAAGATAGAGCAGAGTTGAGAACTCCCAACAATTTCTTCCAAAGGTGGTTTCGTCTTTCCATATGAACCAACCTATTGTGGTGCCAGTGGCTACTGACACCTTCACTGCGTCAAAGTCTTTTGATGTAGTTAGAGCTTTGAAAATTTATGTCGCAAGAACAGCTCGGGTACGGAAAACAGAGGCTCTGTTTGTCCTGTATGCTCCCAACAAGATTGGGTGTCCTGCTTCTAAGCAGACCAATACGCGTTGGATCAGAGGGACGATTCAGCACGCTCATTCCACGGCAGGATTGCCGATACCGAAGTCGGTAAATGCCCATTCTACTAGAAAGGTGGGCGCATCCTGGGCGGCTGCCCGGGGGGTCTCGTTATTACAACTTTGCCGAGCAGCTACTTGGTCAGGGGCAAACAAGTTTGCAAAGTTTTACAAGTTTGACACCTTGGCCGATGAGGACCTCAAGTTTGGTCAATCGGTGCTGCAGGGTCATCCGCACTCTCCCACCCGTACTGGAGCTTTGGTATAACCCCATGGTACTAAAGTGGACCCCAGCATCCTCTAGGAAGTATGAGAAAACAGGATTTTAATACCTACCGGTAAATCCTTTTCTCCTAGTCCGTAGAGGATGCTGGGCGCCCGACCCAGTGTGTACTTTTCCTGCAGTTATTACGCTGTAGTTACACAGATGTTGTGTTACGGTTATTTTCAGCATGTTGCTGCAAAAAATTGTTCATACCCGTTGGCATGTGATATGTTGAATGCCATGTGTGCGGCATGGTTGAGGTGTGAGCTGGTATGAATCTCACCATTAAATAATAAGTAAATCCTTTCCTCAAAATGTCCGTCTCCCTGGGCACAGTTCCTATAACTGGGGTCTGGAGGAGGGGCATAGAGGGAGGAGCCAGTTCACACCCTTGAAAAGTCTTAGAGTGCCCATGGCTCCTGCGAAACCGTCTATACCCCATGGTACTAAAGTGGACCCCAGCATCCTCTACGGACTAGGAGAAAAGGATTTACCGCTAGGTATTAAAATCCTGTTTTCAGCTCATTCAGTGTGCTATTATATAATGTGAATTTCGGCTCATACCGTGTGCTATAATGTGAATTTCAGCTCGTACCGTGTGCTATAATGTGACAGGGGCACCAGTACTAGATAGTACACTGCTCAAAAAAATAAAGGGAACACTTAAACAACACATCCTAGATCTGAATGAATGAAATATTCTTATTAAATACTTTGTTCTTTACATAGTTGAATGTGCTGACAACAAAATCACACAAAAATTATCAATGGAAATCAAATTTATTAACCCATGGAGGTATGGATTTGGAGTCACACTCAAAATTAAAGTGGAAAAACACACTACAGGCTGATCCAACTTTGATGTCATGTCCTTAAAACAAGTCAAAATGAAGCTCAGTAGTGTGTGTGTCCGCCACGTGCCTGTATGACCTCCCTACAACGCCTGGACATGCTCCTGATGAGGTGGCGGATGGTCTCCTGAGGGATCTCCTCCCAAACCTGGACTAAAGCATCCGCCAACTCCTGGACAGTCTGTGGTGCAACGTCGCGTTGGTGGATGGAGCGAGACATGATGTCCCAGATGTGCTCAATTGGATTCAGGTCAGGGGAACACTCCAGCCACATGAGGTCTAGCATTGTCTTGCATTAGGAGAAATCCAGGGCCAACCGCACCAGCATATGGTCTCACAAGGGGTCTGAGGATCTCATCTTGGTACCTAATGGCAGTCAGGCTACCTCTGGCGAGCACATGGAGGGCTGTGCGGCCCCCCCAAAGAAATGCCACACCACACCATTACTGACCCACTGCCAAACCGGTCATGCTGGAGGATGTTGCAGGCAGCAGAACGTTCTCCTTGGCGTCTCCAGACTTGACGTCTGTCACATGTGCTCAGTGAGAACCTGCTTTCATCTGTGAAGAGCACAGGGCGCCAGCGGCGAATTTGCCAATCTTGGTGTTCTCTGGCAAATGCCAAACGTCCTGCACGGTGTTGGGCTGTAAGCACAACCCCCACCTGTGGACGTCGGGCCCTCATACCACCCTCATGGAGTCTGTTTCTGATCGTTTGAGTAGACACATGCACATTTGTGGCTTGCTGGAGGTCATTTTGCAGGGCTCTGGCAGTGCTCCTCCTCTTCCTCCTTGCACAAAGGCGGAGGTAGCGGTCCTGCTGCTGGGTTGTTGCCCTCCTGCGGCCTCCTCCACGTCTCCTGATGTACTGGCCTGTCTCCTGGTAGCGCCTCCATGCTCTGGACACTACGCTGACAGACACAGCAAACCTTCTTGCCACAGCTCGCATTGGTGTGCCATCCTGGATGAGCTGCACTACCTGAGCCACTTGTGTGGGTTGTAGACTCCGTCTCATGCTACCACTAGAGTGAAAGCACCGCCAGCTTTCAAAAGTGACCAAAACATCAGCCAGAAAGCATAGGAGCTGAGAAGTGGTCTGTGGTCACCAGCTGCAGAACAACTCCTTTATTGGGGGTGTCTTGCTAATTGCCTATAATTTCCACCTGTTGTCTATTCCATTTGCACAACAGCATGTGAAATTGATTGTCAATCAGTGTTGCTTCCTAAGTGGACAGTTTGATTTCACAGAATCGTGATTGACTTTGAGTTACATTGTGTTGTTTAAGTGTTCCCTTTATTTTTTTGAGCAATGTATAATGCAGGCATTCCCAACCACGGTCCTCAAGGCGCACTAATGCGCCCTACACACTGGGCGATAACACTGCAAGATATGAACGATCTCGTTCATTAATGAACGAGATAACGTTCATATCTTTCAGTGTGGAGGCACCAGCGATGAACGATGCGCGGCCCTGCGCTCGTTCATCGCTGGTGCCCCGTCGCCTGTGCATGCAGGCCAATATGGACGATCTTGTCCATATTTGCCTGCATTGCTATGGAGCCGGGTAACGGGGGGAGTGAAGAAACTTCACTCACCCCGTCACTGCCCCCCCCCCGCCGCCGGGTCGCCCGTCTGCCGTATTGGCGGTCGGGCAGCTCGGCGGCGTATCGCCATGTCTGTAGGGCCCATAACAGTCCAGGTTTTTGTGATATCCAGGCTTCAGCACAGGTGACTTAATTAGTAGCTCAATTATTGTGATTTAACCATCTGTGCTGCAGCCTGGATATCACTAAAACCTGCACTGTTGGTGTGACTTGAGGACCGTGGTTGGGAATGCCTGGTATAAGGGGTTCTACTACACTGGGCACACCCCTTTTGGGTGACCACGCCCCCTTTTATGGAGCGCGCGCCTTGACTTTTTCATACCCCCACCTCAAAATTTCCACTTCGACTACTGATTATATCTTTATTATACTGCACTATACAAGATATAAGACTTAAAAAGATATACAGTAAACAGCATGGATATGATGCATATCTGAGAACTATTGGAGGAGTAAAACCACAGAAATGTAGGGCAACTCGCTGTAGCTAGAATCAGCAGACAGTGGCATACCAGGGATGGCCATCAAATGGTTCATCATCAATGGTCTCCTATGGAGCCAAGGGTACTTTACATCAATGTTAGGAAACAATTGTCAGGAAACCATTGATGGTTTGAACGATCGATGGGCATTATTAGCTGGGGACATATGAATGCAGTCAGTCAATCAGAGAAGTGGGGGTAAAACATCAGGGTCGGGGCTAAGTACTGCACATCAGGTACGGGGCTAAGTACTACACATCAGGGGCGTGGCTAAGTACTGCACATCAGGTACGGGGCTAAGTGCTGTGCATGAGAGAGAAAGCAAATTGCCTTGGACTTCATCCATTGAGGGCAGAGAACATCAGATCTTTGTCATTGATGGCTAAACCATCGACCACCGGTATCGAATGATTGATGGTTGCTAACCATTGATTGTTGCTGGCCATCCCTATGACATGGGCAGGGGAAGCAAGGAGAGTGTTTTCAAAGCTGAACGCCACTGTCCTGGGGCACCACAGAGATAGTGTTGCAGGTGATGATTTGGGCCAGCATATTTGAAGGCTCGGCTGTATGCTGCCTGTAGCATTAGAGAGGCAGTGCGCATCCAGTTACACAGTCTATACTATTGAGCTATCCCAACGTTATCGAAAATTATATCTAAAATCTTATTGGTTTTTATAGGCAAAAGCTCCACCTCCACTTTCTTAGTTTGAGGTTTTTGTAAATATCTTCTGGTTGACCCTGCAGCACGGCAACCAGAGGATGTCGTTAATGACGCGTGGGATAGCGCAATTGTGCATACATATTAAACAATGTAGATGATTCGTCCTTCCGATATGACAAATCATACCAACATCGTCCTAGTGTGTTCCCGGCCTAATAAACACGCTTGAGATTCAAATGGATGTTACTAATCACCGGATAGCAGCTTGAACCACATGAAGGGATGATTGGACTATATAACCCACACTCACCTTATCAAATACACTATGGGGGAGATATACTGAGCCTTGGAGAGAAATAAAGTGGAGAGAGATGAAGTACCAGCGAATCAGCTCCTAACTGCCATGTTACAGGCTGGGTTTTAAAAAAAACAGGAGTTGATTGGTTGGTACTTTATCTCTGTCCACTTTATCTCTCTAAGGCTTAGTACATCTGCCCCTTTATCTTATAATTAAAAAGTGATCTTTGTTATAGGATTTTTGTATGAATAAGCCATCTGGATATACTGTATTAGTGAAATATTACTATTAAAGAAATAACAGACGCTGTGTTATGGAATGACGAGCTAAAAAGGAGAACAATGGGTATGGACTACTAGGTAACCTGCCTGTGTAAATCTGAGAAGTGATCATGGACTCCATACACTGTAATGCTTATCTCCCAACTGTCCCATTTGTCACGTTTGTGGAAGTGCATCATGCCACGAACAAAAGAGATTTCTGAGGACCTCAGAAGAAGAGTTGTTGATGCTCATCAGGCTGGAATAGGTTACAATACCATGTCCAAACAGTTTGGACTCCACCAATCAACAGTCAGACAGATTGTGTACAAATGGAGGAAATTCCAGACCATTATTACCCTCCCCAGGAGTGGTCGACCAACAAAGATCACGCCAAGAGCAAGGCATTTAATAGCTCACAAGGTCACAAAGGAACCTAAGGTAACCTCTAAGCAGCTGAAGGCCTTTCTTACATTGGGCCTAATTCAGACCTCATCGCTGCTGTGCGTTTTCGCACAGCAGCTAATCAGGTCTGAACTGCGCATGCTCCAGCGCCGCAGTGCGCCGGCGCATGCCAGACAACCGATGGCCATCTCAGCCCAGCAATCACCTCTGTCTGATTGACAAGCAGGGGCAGGCTGGCGGCGTTTGGCCGCCGTTTTGGGGGCGCGGTCCGGGCAACGCAGGCGTGCACGGACTGTACGGGGGGCAGGCCGCGGTAGCAGGATGACTTCACACACAGCTACTGCGATACGGACAGCGACGGGTTGCTCCCTGCCAGCTCGCAGGAGCTGCGCAGTAGGGAGCTACTCGTCAAGTGCAAAAGCATCGCCGCTGTGCGTTGCTTTTGTACTTTTGCAGGGGAATAGGGCCATACATGCGGAGCGGACTAGCCCTGTGCTGGGCATCCCCCCGCAAGTCTGAGTAAATGATCGTAGCTGTGCAAAATTTTGCACGGCTACGATCAGGTCTGAATTAGGACCATTATCTAATGTTAATGTTCATGAGTCCACCATCAGGAGGACACTGATCAGGGCAGGTCTTGTCATCTCATCTCTGCGAGAAGGAGTAGTACACATCCCTAGAAGCACTGGGGCACTATGATAATCTTATGTGACCTGTCACTACATCCTGTCTGTGAGCCACATGGAGGTATAAAAACATGGCTGCCAAGAGGAACATACATATAGAAATTTGCCATGGCCCCGGCAAATAAAATCGCACCACGAGCCTGAAAGTCGCCTGAATAACGGCTGAGTGTGGTACATTTAGGTATTGAGGAAAAGTCGCATAGTTGTAAAAATACATAACGACACAACGGCACAGAGTTCTAAAGGTCACAACAGTAAATATCAGCTTTATCTATAAATAAGCCACAATACTGGAAGTAACTTTTCATGGGGATGCGGTCAACATCCCGCCGGACGGAATCCTGGCGGTCGAAATACCGACACCGGAATCCCGACCGGCACAATCCCGACATATTCTCCCTCCGTGGGTGTCCACGACACCCATAGAGGGAGAATAAATTAGTGTGCCAAGCGTAGCGAGGCACTGTGCCCGCAGCGTGGCGAGCGAAGTGAGCCCACAAGGGGCTGCGTTCTGCTCACCACCCCTGTCGCGATTGTGTGGTCGGGATTCCAGCGTCGGTATTATGACTGCCGGGATCCCGTCCAGCGGGATTTAGTACTGATCCCTTTTCATGCCCTTCATTTCACAAACTATGGGCTAGATGCATCATCGCTTGGAGAGGGATAAAATGGAGAAGGAAAAAGCGCCAGCCAATCAGCTCCTAACTGCCATGTCACAGGCTTTGTTTGAAAAATGGCAGTTAGGAGCTGATTGGCTGATACTTTCTCACTCTCCATTTTATCACTTTCCAAGTGATGATGCATCTGGTCCTATATCTTATAATAAAAACGGCATATATTGAAAAAATAGTTTATTATTACAAGTTTTTATTATAGAGCATGCAAATTTCGCAGCACGTTACAGGGAATATTTTCCCATTCACATACGTCCCCGCCCCAGTGGAGCTTACAATCTATTGGGCTAAGCCAGTGGTTTCCAAACTTTTTTGAATCACGGTGCCCTAGAATATCAGAACTTTTTTCTTATTGAGAAATTTAGAAAGAAATATTACATTAAGTAGATCGCGTTTATATGTCATCCTGAGGGTCAGTTGTGTAGTGAGGGACAAGATTTGCTTCTGTTTGGCCACATATTTTATGACTGGCAGCCACCAGCACTGGTTTTGCCTATTATATTGACCATGAATCATTTGAATTGGTCCTGGAGCACCAACCCAGGGCACCCCTGCAAGTGTCCCGAGGCACCCCAGGGAGCCACGGCACACAGTTTGGGAACCTCTGGGCTAAGCATTTATTGTGCGCATGCACCACGGATGCATGCGCACACCAAGGTACCTTAGCAATGTCGCTCGCAGCGGGTATTTATTTGCAAAGGGATTGGCAGTCAGAGAGCGTTTGGGGGAACTAATGGGGAGTGGAGACAAAAATGCAGGGGCATATTTTTGCACATGCGCGGCTTACGGAATCGCAGCTACGAATGCATTAGTATACATCTCTATGTTCCCTACCGCATACACTCTAGGATTAATTACTGTTGGGAGACAATTAGCTTACAAGTACATTTTTTGGAGTGTGGGAAGAAACCGGAGTACCCGGGGAGAATATGCAAACTCCACACATTTAGGACCCTGGTGGGAATCAAACCCAGGTTGTCAGAGCTGTGAGAGTAATTTCACCAACCGTGCTGTAAACATTTTATTTATATTTTTTATGAACACACCAGTTCACCATTGCCAAATACAGATCTGAAAGTGAGCATGCTCTGAGTCACACATAGGGGGGAGCACAGTCCCTGCGAGTCAGTCTTGATACATTTGAGTGGTATCAGGGCTGGAACACACTACCCGGTTTTCCCCGGATGGCAAAAAGCCGGACAAAGTTTGTCCAGCTTTTTGCCATCCGGCAGAATCTTTCACACACAACGGCTTTGAGCAGCAGCAGACATGGCTTGAAAAAAAAAACAGTTGTGTGTGAAAGCTCCCCTTCACACACACGGTTCTCTGCCTTCAAAGACGGCCCGGCCCGGCAGCCAGACCTTCCAGTGGATATTTCCGGCTGCAACCCGGCAGCCGGTCCGGGGCCATGCAGTGTGAAAGGACCCTACCCCTTGGCTCACACTGTTAATTACAATACCGGCACGGGAAAAAGCCATCCGGCTTTTTCCCGGCCGGCAAAAGCCAGCGCGTGTGTTACAGCCCTAAGTCTGCAAGCCATCAATAATGTATTTCCTTTACAAAAATGTGTCTAGACTACATATCTTTTGCTAAAGAAGAAAAGCCAATTAGATACTGCTTGACCTTATATTTAGTTAGAAATAAAAAATGTGAATGGCGAATGGATGACACATATGCGAGAAACCAAGTGAATCATCTAAATTGTCCTAGAATGGCTTGTACTCTTACGGAATGCAGAAGGCAATTATGACAGTGACCGAGGCATCATCTGTATGGAGTTTGTCTATTCTCCTCCTGCAGTCCAGAAACATGCTGATAGGTTAATTGGCCTCTTACAAAATTAACGTGTGTGTGTGTGTGTGTGTGTGTGTGTGTGTGTGTGTGTGTGTGTGTGTGTGTTAGTATGGGGGGTTGGTATATGTGTGTGTGTGTGTGTGTGTGTGTGTGTGTGTGTGTGTGTGTGTGTGTGTGTGTGTTAGTATGGGGGGTTGGTATATACAGAAGATTGTAAGCTCCATTTGTTATTAGCAGTACGGATGGTGTAATGGTTAGCATTACTGCCTCATGGCACCGCGGTCATGGGTTCGATTCCCGCCATGACCCTAACTGTGTGGAGTTTGTATAGTCTCCCCGTACTTACGTAGGTTTCCTCCGGGTACTCCAATTTCCTCCCAAAAAATATACTGGTAGATTACTTGGCTCCCTACAAAATTAACCCTAGCGTGAATGTGTGTGTATATGTGGTAGGGAATATAGGGGGTCATTCTGAGTTGATTGCTAGCTGAAAATGTTTGCTGTGATTAAGTAGAAATCTGGCACTTCTGCGCATGCGTGACGTGCTTTCACAACGGCCGAAGTATTATCACACAAGATCTAGCAAAGCTTTTCAGTCGCAATGGCTGCCGCAGAGTGATTGACATGAAGTGGGTGTTTCTGGGTGTCAACTGACCGTTTTCAGGGAGTGCTCGAAAAAAAACGCAGGCGTGCCAGGAAAAACGCAGGCGTGGTTGGCCGAACGCAGGGCGTGTTTGTGATGTCAAATCCGGAACGGAATGTTCTGAAGTGATCGCAAGCGCTGAGTAGGTCTGAAACTGCACAATATTTTTTTTTTAGCCGTTCTGCAATGCTATCGTTCGCACTTCTGCTAAGCTAAGATACACTCCCAGAGGGCGGCGGCTTAGCCTTTGCATGGCTGCTAAAAACTGCTAGCGAGCGATCAACTCGGAATGACCACCATAGAGTGTAAGCTCCACTGGGGCAGAGACTGATGTGAATGGCCAAATATTCTCTGTATAGCGCTGCGGAATATGTGTGCGCTATATAAATAACTGGTAATACATAATAATAATTATACATGATATGTTGGTGCTATATAAATAATAATTATATGATTATACTTAAGGGAGAAATGGAGACATGCGCTGCATTCCTAGATTTTACATATTAGCATATATGTGCAACACATGTGTATGAAATGTGTATACAGACATCATGCCTGCTGGCTTTTTATCTGACCCCCCCCCGGAGATAGTGGAGGGAGAGAGTTCGGAGGGGGAACATGAGGCGTAGTGCTGTGATTTGGGCTGTTGCAGCACCGCTCATGTTGCACAATGCCAATGGTTGCAGCTTTGTGCAGTGGGAGCGGATCCACGACTAGGTGATTCCCTGCACATTGACTGTCCACCTCTCTAGGGAAGTGGTGTGGTTCAGTCAATCTATAGACAGTCAATGGGTCGACCCCAAATTGTTGACAGGCAAAAGGTCGACAGGGTCAAAGGTCAACATGGTATAGGTAGACAATGGAAAAAGGTTGACAGGTACAAAGGTCAACAGGGTCAAAGAGTCAACATGAAAATGGTCGACACAAAAATGTCTGACAATGTTGTTTTTGATTTGTGTTATTTTGTATGTTTCACCATATGCTTCGGGCAAGGCTACGATCCACAATCGTGAATGGTAAATGATGAAAAAAAAGTGTTTACCGATCAACCTTTTGACCTTGTTGACCTTTTGACCCTGTCTGTCTTTTGCAAGTTGACCATTTGGGGGTCGACCGATTGACTGTATGTCTTTTTACTGTAGCTCTATCAACTGGAGTAGGCAAATACTGTATTATACAATCATGCTTACCTGCAGGTACTCACTCTCACAACATGTTTTTGCTTATTAATGGATTCTTGCTGGGAAATTACACAGGAGGTAAAGAAATATCATTATTTTAAAGTCCTGTAAACATTATCAATAGCACATCCACATAATACTATTTAAAGAAGGACATCTGAGCAAAATTATAAAACGTTACTAATTGTGCTTATCCATAAAGTATAGGTCTCCTGTACGCCGGAATCCCAACCGCCTGTATTACAGCTACATCCCATCTGAATAGACTATTCACTAAATCTTTATTAAATAAGACAGATATATGACCACACCCACTTTTGAAGCAGAAACTTGTACATTTATTTTTCATTTTTGAAATGCATTTATAGTGTGTGACTACAGTGCGGAAGGTTAAATACTGAAAACATGCATTCAGACGTGTAATTGCCATGTCAGTTCTGTTATGGTCCCAGATCGGAGCACTGGAGGTCTCGTGTCAAACTTGCCTGTCTAGGATAATGCTAAGCGTGACATGGAGATAGAAAAACATACACCAAGGCCCACAGAGTGCAATCCGGAGACAGGACTCACACAGAGAACGGACAGATCATTCTGGGCTGTATAACAAATCACGCTGTCAGCGACCAGTGCGAAAACAAGACTGTCCAATTTAATAATTATGTGCCGCACATGAACATGTAAGCGCCCAGTCTGCCCTCTGTTAAATTACTCTTTCCAAAGATATTCTTAAATTGCAGCTTCAAATGTTAAAATGTTTCCATTGATTTTGCTGCTCCTGACAATTTACTTTTCTTTTCTTTCTTTCTTTTTTTTTTGGATCACAGAACAGCTGGACATGACTAGTGATGAGCACCGGAAATTTTTCGGGTTTTGTGTTTTGGTTTTGGGTTCGGTTCCGCGGCCGTGTTTTGGGTTCGAACGCGTTTTGGCAAAACCTCACCGAATTTTTTTTGTCGGATTCGGGTGTGTTTTGGATTCGGGTGTTTTTTTCAAAAAACCCTAAAAAACAGCTTAAATCATAGAATTTGGGGGTCATTTTGATCCCAAAGTATTATTAACCTCAATAACCATAATTTCCACTCATTTTCAGTCTATTCTGAACACCTCACACCTCACAATATTATTTTTAGTCCTAAAATTGCACCGAGGTCGCTGGATGGCTAAGCTAAGCGACCCAAGTGGCCGACACAAACACCTGGCCCATCTAGGAGTGGCACTGCAGTGTCACGCAGGATGGCCCTTCCAAAAAACACTCCCCAAACAGCACATGACGCAAAGAAAAAAAGAGGCGCAATGAGGTAGCTGTGTGAGTAAGCTAAGCGACCCTAGTGGCCGACACAAACACCTGGCCCATCTAGGAGTGTCACTGCAGTGTCACGCAGGATGGCCCTTCCAAAAAACACTCCCCAAACAGCACATGACGCAAAGAAAAAAAGAGGCGCAATGAGGTAGCTGTGTGAGTAAGCTAAGCGACCTTAGTGGCCGACACAAACACCTGGCCCATCTAGGAGTGGCACTGCAGTGTCACGCAGGATGGCCCTTCCAAAAAACACTCCCCAAACAGCACATGACGCAAAGAAAAAAAGAGGCGCAATGAGGTAGCTGTGTGAGTAAGCTAAGCGACCCTAGTGGCCGACACAAACACCTGGCCCATCTAGGAGTGGCACTGCAGTGTCACGCAGGATGTCCCTTCCAAAAAACCCTCCCCAAACAGCACATGACGCAAAGAAAAAAAGAGGCGCAATGAGGTAGCTGTGTGAGTAAGCTAAGCGACCCTAGTGGCCGACACAAACACCTGGCCCATCTAGGAGTGGCACTGCAGTGTCACGCAGGATGGCCCGTCCAAAAAACACCCCCCAAACAGCACATGACGCAAAGAAAAATGAAAGAAAAAAGAGGTGCAAGATGGAATTGTCCTTGGGCCCTCCCACCCACCCTTATGTTGTATAAACAGGACATGCACACTTTAACCAACCCATCATTTCAGTGACAGGGTCTGCCACACGACTGTGACTGAAATGACGGGTTGGTTTGGACCCCCACCAAAAAAGAAGCAATTAATCTCTCCTTGCACAAACTGGCTCTACAGAGGCAAGATGTCCACCTCATCATCATCCTCCGATATATCACCGTGTACATCCCCCTCCTCACAGATTATCAATTCGTCCCCACTGGAATCCACCATCTCAGCTCCCTGTGTACTTTGTGGAGGCAATTGCTGCTGTTGAATGTCTCCACGGAGGAATTGATTATAATTCATTTTAATGAACATCATCTTCTCCACATTTTCTGGATGTAACCTCGTACGCCAATTGCTGACAAGGTGAGCGGCGGCACTAAACACTCTTTCGGAGTACACACTTGTGGGAGGGCAACTTAGGTAGAATAAAGCCAGTTTGTGGAAGGGCCTCCAAATTGCCTCTTTTTCCTGCCAGTATAAGTACGGACTGTCTGACGTGCCTACTTGGATGTGGTCACTCATATAATCCTCCACCATTCTTTCAATGGGGAGAGAATCATATGCAGTGACAGTAGACGACATGTCCGTAATCGTTGGCAGGTCCTTCAGTCCGGACCAGATGTCAGCATCAGCAGTCGCTCCAGACTGCCCTGCATCACCGCCAGCGGGTGGGCTCGGAATTCTGAGCCTTTTCCTCGCACCCCCAGTTGCGGGAGAATGTGAAGGAGGAGATGTTGACAGGTCGCGTTCCGCTTGACTTGACAATTTTGTCACCAGCAGTTCTTTGAACCCCAGCAGACTTGTGTCTGCCGGAAAGAGAGATCCAAGGTAGGTTTTAAATCTAGGATCGAACACGGTGGCCAAAATGTAGTGCTCTGATTTCAACAGATTGACCACCCGTGAATCCTTGTTAAGCGAATTAAGGGCTCCATCCACAAGTCCCACATGCCTAGCGGAATCGCTCTGTGTTAGCTCCTCCTTCAATGTCTCCAGCTTCTTCTGCAAAAGCCTGATGAGGGGAATGACCTGACTCAGGCTGGCAGTGTCTGAACTGACTTCACGTGTGGCAAGTTCAAAAGGTTGCAGAACCTTGCACAACGTTGAAATCATTCTCCACTGCGCTTGAGACAGGTGCATTCCACCTCCTATATCGTGCTCAGTTGTATAGGCTTGAATGGCCTTTTGCTGCTCCTCCAACCTCTGAAGCATATAGAGGGTTGAATTCCACCTCGTTACCACTTCTTGCTTCAGATGATGGCAGGGCAGGTTCAGGCGTTTTTGGTGGTGCTCCAGTCTTCTGTACGTGGTGCCTGTACGCCGAAAGTGTCCCGCAATTCTTCTGGCCACCGACAGCATCTCTTGCACGCCCCTCTCGTTTTTTAAATAATTCTGCACCACCAAATTCAAGGTATGTGCAAAACATGGGACGTGCTGGAATTTGCCCAGATTTAATGCACACACAATATTGCTGGCGTTGTCCGATGCCACAAATCCACAGGAGAGTCCAATTGGGGTAAGCCATTCTGCGATGATCTTCCTCAGTTGCCGTAAGAGGTTTTTAGCTGTGTGCGTATTCTGGAAAGCGGTGATACAAAGCGTAGCCTGCCTAGGAAAGAGTTGGCGTTTGCGAGATGCTGCTACTGGTGCCGCCGCTGCTGTTCTTGCGGCGGGAGTCCATACATCTACCCAGTGGGCTGTCACAGTCATATAGTCCTGAGCCTGCCCTGCTCCACTTGTCCACATGTCCGTGGTTAAGTGGACATTGGGTACAACTGCATTTTTTAGGACACTGGTGAGTCTTTTTCTGAGGTCTGTGTACATTTTCGGTATCGCCTGCCTAGAGAAATGGAACCTAGATGGCATTTGGTACCGGGGACACAGTACCTCCAACAAGTCTCTAGTTGCCTCTGCAGTAATGATGGATACCGGAACCACGTTTCTCACCGCCCAGGATGCCAAGGCCTCAGTTATCCGCTTTGCAGCAGGATGACTGCTGTGATATTTCATCTTCCTCGCAAAGGACTGTTGGACAGTCAATTGCTTGGTGGAAGTAGTAAAAGTGGTCTTACGAGTACGACTTCCCCTCTGGGATGACCATCGACTCCCAGCAGCAACAACAGCAGCGCCAGCAGCAGTAGGCGTTACACGCAAGGATGCATCGGAGGAATCCCAGGCAGGAGAGGACTCGTCAGAATTGCCAGTGACATGGCCTGCAGGACTATTGGCATTCCTGGGGAAGGAGGAAATTGACACTGAGGGAGTTGATGGGGTGGTTTGCGTGAGCTTGGTTACAAGAGGAAGGGATTTACTGGTCAGTGGACTACTTCCGCTGTCGCCCAAAGTTTTTGAACTTGTCACTGACTTTTGATGAATGCGCTGCAGGTGACGTATAAGGGAGGATGTTCCGAGGTGGTTAACGTCCTTACCCCTACTTATTACAGCTTGACAAAGGCAACACACGGCTTGACAAATGTTGTCCGCATTTCTGTTGAAATACTTCCACACCGAAGAGCTGATTTTTTTGGTATTTTCACCAGGCATGTCAATGGCCCTATTCCTCCCACAGACAACAGGTGTCTCCCCGGGTGCCTGACTTAAACAAACCACCTCACCATCAGAATCCTCCTGGTCAATTTCCTCCCCAGCGCCAGCAACACCCATATCCTCCTCATCCTGGTGTACTTCAACACTGACATCTTCAATCTGACTATCAGGAACTGGACTGCGGGTGCTCCTTCCAGCACTTGCAGGGGGCGTGCAAATGGTGGAAGGCGCATGCTCTTCACATCCAGTGTTGGGAAGGTCAGGCATCGCAAACGACACAATTGGACTCTCCTTGTGGATTTGTGATTTCGAAGAACGCACAGTTCTTTGCTGTGCTTTTGCCAGCTTGAGTCTTTTCATTTTTCTAGCGAGAGGCTGAGTGCTTCCATCCTCATGTGAAGCTGAACCACTAGCCATGAACATAGGCCAGGGCCTCAGCCGTTCCTTGCCACTCCGTGTGGTAAATGGCATATTGGCAAGTTTACGCTTCTCCGACGACAATATTATTTTAGATTTTTGAGTCCTTTTTTTACTGATATTTGGTGTTTTGGATTTTACATGCTCTGTACTATGACATTGGGCATCGGCCTTGGCAAACGACGTTGCTGGCATTTCATCGTCTCGGCCATGACTAGTGGCAGCAGCTTCAGCACGAGGTGGAAGTCGATCTTGATCTTTCCCTATTTTTGGAACCTCAACATTTTTGTTCTCCATATTTTAATAGGCACAACTAAAAGGCACCTCAGGTAAACAATGGAGATGGATGGATACTAGTATACTTATGGGTGGACGAGCGACTGCCGACACAGAGGTAGCTACAGCCGTGGACTACCGTACTGCGTCTGCTGCTAATATAGACTGGATGATAATGATATAAAAAATATATATATATCGCTACTGCAGCCGGACAGGTATATATTATATAATGACGGACCTGCTGGACACTGTCAGCACTGCAGACTCCTAAAGTAAGCTACTAGTATCAAGAAGATAGGAAAAAAAAAAACCACCACAGGTAGGTGGTATACAATTATGGATGGACGAGCGACTGCCGACACAGAGGTAGCTATAGCCGTGGACTACTGTACTGCGTCTGCTGCTAATATAGACTGGATGATAATGAGATATAAAATATATATATATCACTACTGCAGCCGGACAGGTATATATTATATAATGACGGACCTGCTGGACACTGTCAGCTCAGCACTGCAGACTCCTAAAGTAAGCTACTAGTAGTATCAAGAAGATAGAAAAAAATAAAACACCACAGGTAGGTGGTATACAATTATGGATGGATGAGCGACTGCCGACACAGAGGTAGCTACAGCCGTGGACTACCGTACTGCGTCTGCTGCTAATATAGACTGGATGATAATGAGATATAAAATATATATATATCACTACTGCAGCCGGACAGGTATATATTATATAATGACGGACCTGCTGGACACTGTCAGCTCAGCACTGCAGACTCCTAAAGTAAGCTACTAGTATCAAGAAGATAGAAAAAAAAAACCACCACGGGTAGGTGGTATACAATTATGGATGGACGAGCGACTGCCGACACAGAGGTAGCTACAGCCGTGGACTACCGTACTGCGTCTGCTGCAGTGCTAATATAGACTGGATGATAATGATATAAAAAATATATATATATCACTACTGCAGCCGGACAGGTATATATTATATAATGACGGACCTGCTGGACACTGTCAGCAGAATGCGTTTATAGAATAAAAACACCACACGACGAGTGTTTAACTTTTTCAGGCAGACAATCACAATATACTGGTGGTCAGTGGTCACTGGTCAGTCACACTGGCAGTGGCACTCTGGCAGCAAAAGTGTGCACTGTTAAAATATGTACTCCTGCTATAACTGCTCCCCAGTCTCCCCCACAATTAAGCTGTGTGAGCAGTGAGCACTCAGCACAGTCAGATATACAGTATTACATAGATGATGCAGCACACTGAGGGCACACTGAGGCTGAGCACAGATATGGTATGTGACTGTGTCACACTGTGTATCGTTTTTTTTTCAGGCAGAGAACGGATTAATTAAACTGGTGGTCACTAGAGATGAGCGCCGGAAATTTTTCGGGTTTTGTGTTTTGGTTTTGGGTTCGGTTCCGCGGCCGTGTTTTGGGTTCGACCGCGTTTTGGCAAAACCTCACCGAATTTTTTTTGTCGGATTCGGGTGTGTTTTGGATTCGGGTGTTTTTTTAAAAAAACCCTAAAAAACAGCTTAAATCATAGAATTTGGGGGTAATTTTGATCCCAAAGTATTATTAACCTCAAAAAACATAATTTACACTCATTTTCAGCCTATTCTGAACACATCACACCTCACAATATTATTTTTAGTCCTAAAATTTGCACCGAGGTCGCTGTGTGAGTAAGATAAGCGACCCTAGTGGCCGACACAAACACCGGGCCCATCTAGGAGTGGCACTGCAGTGTCACGCAGGATGGCCCTTCCAAAAAACCCTCCCCAAACAGCACATGACGCAAAGAAAAAAAGAGGCGCAATGAGGTAGCTGACTGTGTGAGTAAGATTAGCGACCCTAGTGGCCGACACAAACACCGGGCACATCTAGGAGTGGCACTGCAGTGTCACGCAGGATGTCCCTTCCAAAAAACCCTCCCCAAACAGCACATGACGCAAAGAAAAAAAGAGGCGCAATGAGGTAGCTGTGTGAGTAAGATTAGCGACCCT
This sequence comes from Pseudophryne corroboree, assembly GCF_028390025.1. Classification (NCBI taxonomy): domain Eukaryota; kingdom Metazoa; phylum Chordata; class Amphibia; order Anura; family Myobatrachidae; genus Pseudophryne; species Pseudophryne corroboree. Next base: position 107,026,475 of record NC_086446.1, read on the forward strand.
AGTGGCCGACACAAACACCGGGCCCATCTAGGAGTGGCACTGCAGTGTCACGCAGGATGTCCCTTCCAAAAAACCCTCCCCAATCAGCACATGATGCAAAGAAAAAGAAAAGAAAAAAGAGGTGCAAGATGGAATTATCCTTGGGCCCTCCCACCCACCCTTATGTTGTATAAACAAAACAGGACATGCACACTTTAACCAACCCATCATTTCAGTGACAGGGTCTGCCACACGACTGTGACTGATATGACGGGTTGGTTTGGACCCCCCCCAAAAAAGAAGCAATTAATCTCTCCTTGCACAAACTGGCTCTACAGAGGCAAGATGTCCACCTCATCTTCACCCTCCGATATATCACCGTGTACATCCCCCTCCTCACAGATTATCAATTCGTCCCCACTGGAATCCACCATCTCAGCTCCCTGTGTACTTTGTGGAGGCAATTGCTGCTGGTCAATGTCTCCGCGGAGGAATTGATTATAATTCATTTTAATGAACATCATCTTCTCCACATTTTCTGGATGTAACCTCGTACGCCGATTGCTGACAAGGTGAGCGGCGGCACTAAACACTCTTTCGGAGTACACACTTGTGGGAGGGCAACTTAGGTAGAATAAAGCCAGTTTGTGCAAGGGCCTCCAAATTGCCTCTTTTTCCTGCCAGTATAAGTACGGACTGTGTGACGTGCCTACTTGGATGCGGTCACTCATATAATCCTCCACCATTCTATCAATGTTGAGAGAATCATATGCAGTGACAGTAGACGACATGTCCGTAATCGTTGTCAGGTCCTTCAGTCCGGACCAGATGTCAGCATCAGCAGTCGCTCCAGACTGCCCTGCATCACCGCCAGCGGGTGGGCTCGGAATTCTGAGCCTTTTCCTCGCACCCCCAGTTGCGGGAGAATGTGAAGGAGGAGATGTTGACAGGTCGCGTTCCGCTTGACTTGACAATTTTGTCACCAGCAGGTCTTTCAACCCCAGCAGACCTGTGTCTGCCGGAAAGAGAGATCCAAGGTAGGCTTTAAATCTAGGATCGAGCACGGTGGCCAAAATGTAGTGCTCTGATTTCAACAGATTGACCACCCGTGAATCCTTGTTAAGCGAATTAAGGGCTGCATCCACAAGTCCCACATGCCTAGCGGAATCGCTCCGTGTTAGCTCCTTCTTCAATGCCTCCAGCTTCTTCTGCAAAAGCCTGATGAGGGGAATGACCTGACTCAGGCTGGCAGTGTCTGAACTGACTTCACGTGTGGCAAGTTCAAAGGGCATCAGAACCTTGCACAACGTTGAAATCATTCTCCACTGCACTTGAGACAGGTGCATTCCATCTCCTATATCGTGCTCAATTGTATAGGCTTGAATGGCCTTTTGCTGCTCCTCCAACCTCTGAAGCATATAGAGGGTTGAATTCCACCTCGTTACCACTTCTTGCTTCAGATGATGGCAGGGCAGGTTCAGTAGTTTTTGGTGGTGCTCCAGTCTTCTGTACGTGGTGCCTGTACGCCGAAAGTGTCCCGCAATTTTTCTGGCCACCGACAGCATCTCTTGCACGCCCCTGTCGTTTTTTAAAAAATTCTGCACCACCAAATTCAAGGTATGTGCAAAACATGGGACGTGCTGGAATTTGCCCATATTTAATGCACACACAATATTGCTGGCGTTGTCCGATGCCACAAATCCACAGGAGAGTCCAATTGGGGTAAGCCATTCCGCGATGATCTTCCTCAGTTGCCGTAAGAGGTTTTCAGCTGTGTGCGTATTCTGGAAAGCGGTGATACAAAGCGTAGCCTGCCTAGGAAAGAGTTGGCGTTTGCGAGATGCTGCTACTGGTGCCGCCGCTGCTGTTCTTGCGGCGGGAGTCCATACATCTACCCAGTGGGCTGTCACAGTCATATAGTCCTGACCCTGCCCTGCTCCACTTGTCCACATGTCCGTGGTTAAGTGGACATTGGGTACAACTGCATTTTTTAGGAGACTGGTGAGTCTTTTTCTGACGTCCGTGTACATTCTCGGTATCGCCTGCCTAGAGAAGTGGAACCTAGATGGTATTTGGTAACGGGGGCACACTGCCTCAATAAATTGTCTAGTTCCCTGTGAACTAACGGCGGATACCGGACGCACGTCTAACACCAACATAGTTGTCAAGGACTCAGTTATCCGCTTTGCAGTAGGATGACTGCTGTGATATTTCATCTTCCTCGCAAAGGACTGTTGAACAGTCAATTGCTTACTGGAAGTAGTACAAGTGGGCTTACGACTTCCCCTCTGGGATGACCATCGACTCCCAGCGGCAACAACAGCAGCGCCAGCAGCAGTAGGCGTTACACGCAAGGATGCATCGGAGGAATCCCAGGCAGGAGAGGACTCGTCAGACTTGCCAGTGACATGGCCTGCAGGACTATTGGCATTCCTGGGGAAGGAGGAAATTGACACTGAGGGAGTTGGTGGGGTGGTTTGCGTGAGCTTGGTTACAAGAGGAAGGGATTTACTGGTCAGTGGACTGCTTCCGCTGTCACCCAAAGTTTTTGAACTTGTCACTGACTTATTATGAATGCGCTGCAGGTGACGTATAAGGGAGGATGTTCCGAGGTGGTTAACGTCCTTACCCCTACTTATTACAGCTTGACAAAGGGAACACACGGCTTGACACCTGTTGTCCGCATTTCTGGTGAAATACCTCCACACCGAAGAGCTGATTTTTTTGGTATTTTCACCTGGCATGTCAACGGCCATATTCCTCCCACGGACAACAGGTGTCTCCCCGGGTGCCTGACTTAAACAAACCACCTCACCATCAGAATCCTCCTGGTCAATTTCCTCCCCAGCGCCAGCAACACCCATATCCTCCTCATCCTGGTGTACTTCAACACTGACATCTTCAATCTGACTATCAGGAACTGGACTGCGGGTGCTCCTTCCAGCACTTGCAGGGGGCATGCAAATAGTGGAAGGCGCATGCTCTTCACGTCCAGTGTTGGGAAGGTCAGGCATCGCAAACGACACAATTGGACTCTCCTTGTGGATTTGGGATTTCAAAGAACGCACAGTTCTTTGCGGTGCTTTTGCCAGCTTGAGTCTTTTCAGTTTTCTAGCGAGAGGCTGAGTGCTTCCATCCTCATGTGAAGCTGAACCACTAGCCATGAACATAGGCCAGGGCCTCAGCCGTTCCTTGCCACTCCGTGTGGTAAATGGCATATTGGCAAGTTTACGCTTCTCCTCCGACAATTTTATTTTAGGTTTTGGAGTCCTTTTTTTTCTGATATTTGGTGTTTTGGATTTGACATGCTCTGTACTATGACATTGGGCATCGGCCTTGGCAGACGACGTTGCTGGCATTTCATCGTCTCGGCCATGACTAGTGGCAGCAGCTTCAGCACGAGGTGGAAGTGGATCTTGATCTTTCCCTAATTTTGGAACCTCAACTTTTTTGTTCTCCATATTTTATAGGCAGAACTAAAAGGCACCTCAGGTAAACAATGGAGATGGATGGATTGGATACTAGTATACAATTATGGACGGACTGCCACGGTTAGGTGGTATAAAAAAACCACGGTTAGGTGGTATATATTATAATAATAATACAATTATGGATGGACGGACTGCCTGCCGACTGCCGACACAGAGGTAGCCACAGCCGTGAACTACCGCACTGTACACTGGTTGATAAAGAGATAGTAGTATACTCGTAACAACTAGTATGACACTATGACGACGGTATAAAGAATGAAAAAAAAAACACGGTTAGGTGGTATATATTATAATAATAATACAATTATGGATGGACGGACTGCCTGCCGACTGCCGACACAGAGGTAGCCACAGCCGTGAACTACCGCACTGTACACTGGTTGATAAAGAGATAGTAGTATACTCGTAACAACTAGTATGACACTATGACGACGGTATAAAGAATGAAAAAAAAACCACGGTTAGGTGGTATATATTATAATAATAATACAATTATGGATGGACGGACTGCCTGCCGACTGCCGACACAGAGGTAGCCACAGCCGTGAACTACCGCACTGTACACTGGTTGATAAAGAGATAGTAGTATACTCGTAACAACTAGTATGACACTATGACGACGGTATAAAGAATGCAAAAAAAACCACAGTTAGGTGGTATATATTATAATAATAATACAATTATGGATGGACGGACTGCCTGCCGACTGCCGACACAGAGGTAGCCACAGCCGTGAACTACCGCACTGTACACTGGTTGATAAAGAGATAGTAGTATACTCGTAACAACTAGTATGACACTATGACGGTATAAAGAATGAAAAAAAAACCACGGTTAGGTGGTATATATTATAATAATAATACAATTATGGATGGACGGACTGCCTGCCGACTGCCGACACAGAGGTAGCCACAGCCGTGAACTACCGCACTGTACACTGGTTGATAAAGAGATAGTAGTATACTCGTAACAATTAGGATGACACTATGACGGTATAAAGAATGAAAAAAAAACCACGGTTAGGTGGTAGGTATATAATAATAAATAATACAATTCTGGTCGGACGGACTGCCTGCCGTGTGCCGACACAGAGGTAGCCACAGCCGTGAACTACCGCACTGTACACTGGTTGATAAAGAGATAGTAGTATACTCGTAACAATTAGGATGACACTATGACGGTATAAAGAATGAAAAAAAAACCACGGTTAGGTGGTAGGTATATAATAATAAATAATACAATTCTGGTCGGACGGACTGCCTGCCGTGTGCCGACACAGAGGTAGCCACAGCCGTGAACTACCGCACTGTACACTGGTTGATAAAGAGATAGTAGTATACTCGTAACAATTAGGATGACACTATGACGGTATAAAGAATGAAAAAAAAACCACGGTTAGGTGGTAGGTATATAATAATAAATAATACAATTCTGGTCGGACGGACTGCCTGCCGTGTGCCGACACAGAGGTAGCCACAGCCGTGAACTACCGCACTGTACACTGGTTGATAAAGAGATAGTAGTATACTCGTAACAATTAGGATGACACTATGACGGTATAAAGAATGAAAAAAAAACCACGGTTAGGTGGTAGGTATATAATAATAAATAATACAATTCTGGTCGGACGGACTGCCTGCCGTGTGCCGACACAGAGGTAGCCACAGCCGTGAACTACCGCACTGTACACTGGTTGATAAAGAGATAGTAGTATACTCGTAACAATTAGGATGACACTATGACGGTATAAAGAATGAAAAAAAAACCACGGTTAGGTGGTAGGTATATAATAATAAATAATACAATTCTGGTCGGACGGACTGCCTGCCGTGTGCCGACACAGAGGTAGCCACAGCCGTGAACTACCGCACTGTACTGTGTCTGCTGCTAATATAGACTGGTTGATATTTAAAGAGATATTAGTAGTATACAACAATACTATACTGGTGGTCAGGCACTGGTCACCACTCCTGCAGCAAAAGTGTGCACTGTTAATTAATATAATTGTACTCCTGGCTCCTGCTAACAACCTGCAGTGCTCCCCAGTCTCCCCCACAATTAATTATAAGCTTTTAATTTATACATTGATGACTGTGCAGCACACTGGGCTGAGCTGAGTGCACACAGACTGAGTCACACTGTGTGACTGACTGTGCTGTGTATCGTTTTTTTTTTCAGGCAGAGAACGGATATAGCAGAGAGAAGTGAACGGATATATTATATTAAATAAAAGTTAACTAGCAACTGCACTGGTCACTGACTGTGGTAAACTAACTCTGTCTGCGACTCTGCACAATCTCTCTCTATCTAATCTATCTATCTCTATTCTAATGGAGAGGACGCCAGACACGTCCTCTCCCTATCAATCTCAATGCACGAGTGAAAATGGCGGCGACGCGCGGCTCCTTATATAGAATCCGAGTCTCGCGATAGAATCCGAGCCTCGCGAGAATCCGACAGCGTCATGATGACGTTCGGGCGCGCTCGGGTTAACCGAGCAAGGCGGGAAGATCCGAGTCGCTCGGACCCGTGGAAAAAAAAGTGAAGTTCGTGCGGGTTCGGATTCAAAGAAACCGAACCCGCTCATCTCTAGTGGTCACTGGTCACACTATCAGCAAGTAGTACTCCTAATATGCTCCCCAAAATTAGTAAATCAAGTGTCTCTACTACTCTCTAGTCTACTCTAAACGGAGAGGACGCCAGCCACGTCCTCTCCCTATGAATCTCAATGCACGTGTGAAAATGGCGGCGACGCGCGGCTCCTTATATAGAATCCGAGTCTCGCGATAGAATCCGAGCCTCGCGAGAATCCGACAGCGGGATGATGACGTTCGGGCGCGCTCGGGTTAACCGAGCAAGGCGGGAAGATCCGAGTCTGCCTCGGACCCGTGTAAAAAGCGTGAAGTTCGGGGGGGTTCGGTTTCCGAGAAACCGAACCCGCTCATCACTAGACATGACCTCTATGGATCAGCATTACACAAACAAATCTATACATAAATATACTTTTAAATATATTTTGTACATGTGCAAATGTGTTGTAACGTCATAGGCCCTCATTCCGAGTTGATCGCTCGCTAGCTGCTTTTAGCAGCAGTGCACACGCTAAGCCGTCGCCCTCTGAGAGTGTATCTTAGCTTAGCAGAATTGCGAACGAAAGATTAGCAGTTCTGCTATTAAATTTTTTCCTGCAGTTTCTGAGTAGCTCCAGACCTACTCCTAGATTGCGATCACCTCAGTCCGTTTAGTTCCTGGTTTGACGTCACAAACACGCCCTGCGTTTGGCCAGCCACTCCTGCGTTTTTCCCTGGCATGCCTGTGTTTTTTAGCACACTCCCGGAAAACGCTCAGTTTCCGCCCAGAAACACCCACTTCCTGTCAATCACTCACCGATCAGCAGAGCGACTAAAAAGCGTAGCTCGGACCTGTGTGAAATTGCATAGTTTTGTGTGAAAATACTTAGCGCATTCGCCCTGCGGCCCATACGCATGCGCAGAATCGCCCATTTTTTGCCTGATCGCTATTCTGCTAAAAACGGCAGCGAGCGAACAACTCGGAATGACCTCCATAGCACCCAATTATGTAAATTAGATGAATCTAACATCCACTGGCTAGATCTATAATGCCCCTTTTACACCAAGCTTTTGGCCTGGGTTATTGGTAGGTCTTCCCAGGTCACAGCTTGGTTTAAAACCAGGTCGAATGACCCAGATAACGATGAAGTGTAAACAGCTCCACCCGGGCTACTGTATATTTAAAGGCTGCTGATTGGCTGTGTATGCAGTGGGGCGCCTTAAGGGAGGGTCTGTGAGTAACATGCAGGCAGTGGCGTAACTAGGGGCCGCAGCCACTGCGAGCGCTTGGAGGCGCGCAGGGCTGCGGGGCGCCCTAGCCGCCACTGATCTCTGCTGGGAAGGAGGGACACGGAGGGCACAGCGCGCGCCTCTCCTGTGTCCCTCCTGCGTCTCCGGCGGCAGCGGCGTGTCTATTACATGAAGTGCCCGTTCGTGAGCTCTGATCGGCTCACGAACCGGCACTTCATTTAACACACACGCCGGAGACGCAGGAGTGACACAGGAGAGGCGCGCACTGTGCCCTCCGTGTCCCTCCTTCACAAAACAGCGGGGGAGGGGAGGAGAGGGGGGGGGAGTTGTACCTGGCACTGGGGGAGCATATTTGGCACTGGGGGGGGGGGCATATTTGGCACGGAGGAGCATTTTTGGCACTGAGGGGGCATATGTGGCACTGGGGGAGCGTATTTGGCACTGAGGGGGCATATGTGGCACTGGGGGGAGCATATTTGGCACTGAGGGGGCATATGTGGCACTGGGGGAGCATATTGGCACTGGGGGGTATGTGTGTACCTGGCACTGGGGGGGGGGGCATAGTTGGCACTGGGGGTATATGTGTACCTGGCACTGGGGGGGGCATATTTGCCACTGGGGGCATGTGTGTGTACCTGGCACTGTGGGGGAATATCTGGCACTGGGAGCACGGCCCTAGCAACAAGCATTACCCCCTGGTTACAAGCACAACACCCAGCTCATGAAATCCCTGGCAACAAGCATTACCCCCTAGCAACGAGCATGACACCCAGTGCATGAAACCCCTGGCAACGGATATTACCCCCTGGCATCAAGCTTGAAACCCAGCACATGATACCTCTGGCAACAAGCATAACACCTACTGCATGAAACCCCTGGCAACGAGCATGACACCCTGAGCATGAAAACCCCTGGCACCGTGCATGGAACCAAGAGCATGAAACCTCTGGCAACGAGCAGGTAATTTAAAAGTAATTAGAAGCCTTACTGTAGGACTTAATGTGTAATGGGCATTGCGGTGTGTGGCATAATGTATCACGGACATTGCGGTGTGTGTCATAATGTGTCACAGGCATTACGGTGTGTGGCATACTATATCACGGGCATTGTGGTATGTGGTATAGTGTCTCAGAGGCATTGCAGTGTGTGGCATAATGTATAACGGACATTGCGGTATGTGTCACAGGCATTACGGTGTGTTGTTGTTAGGGTCTCCTGCCCTGTGCTGCCACGTCGTCATGGCAACCGGGAGACAAGTGCTAGTGGAGTAACCTGAGCGCAGCTGATACTCCGGTTCGGGTCTTTTGCTGTGCAGTGGTTATAGGCTCTGTGCACGGCAGGGGATCCGGTGCTGGTTTTTGTGCTCACAGTCTGTGAGGTCTGAGTGGGGCGTGGACAGCACCTGCTTTATAAGGCCCCTTTTCAGGGTAAGCAGATGCTGCTGAATCTTTGTTGGTTAGTCAGTTCATGAAAGTTAGCCAGTACTGTGTAGCTTTGTATTTGTTTGTTGCTTACTGCAAATAGGCCTGGGGATTTGGTATTACACTCTGCCAATCCAGACCTAGCAGTAAGACTGGAGTCAGTCGTTTAGCTTGCTGGGGTTCTGTTACTACTCTGTGAACTTAGCAAGTTTGCGGCTGTATTCTAAGACTTGCCTGTCTAATCCTGTCTCACTGTGCTAGGTGTCAGGGGTCAGTTTAGTGGCAGTAAGCTAAAACCTGTGCACTGCAAGTGAGAATTAGGATTGTGGAGATTCTCCTTGTGTCTATCATTCCATCTCTGACCAAGGAGTTTACTGCCACACCCGTTGGTAACCCTTTAGGGTTTTGCTGTTGCCCTTAGCAACAGCATTTCGGGTTCTCTACGTATTAAAACACAACATCTTGCTTTTCCATCTGAGCAGTTCTAATACAAGGGAGATACCCAGTTCCTTAGCCTCTGGGCTTCTCTGTTCACTTTGTGTGTATTTTGTTACCCTATCACCTTCTGTGTACGTTATGTCATATTCCCCAGTTTGTCTGTGAGTCCATCTGTTTTGCATAACAGTTCAAACACCAGTACATTCCTGCAGACACTGGAGTGCATAACAGTTCTGACACCAGTACTTTCCTGCAGGCACTGGTGTGCATAACATATTCAGCAGCCTAATACTCCTGTTGAAATTTTGTGGGAATATGGAGCATACCCCTCAAAATACGTTGCAACAGGTGGTCGATCAGGTGCAGGTCCTGACTCGACAATTTAATGATTTGTCCATTAAAATGCACACCTCCCAGGCTGCCGGCGGAGCTCCCGCAGCAGCAGCACCTGCAGGGGTTAAGGAGCCGAAAGTAAATCTCCCGGATCGTTTTTCTGGAGATCGCTCGCAGTTCTTTTGTTTCAAGGAGAGCTGCAAGCTATACTTCCGGCTTAGGCCTCAGTCTTCTGGGTCGGAGATTCAGCGGGTGGGCATAGTGATTTCCTTGCTACAAGGAGACCCACAGGTCTGGGCATATGGGTTGCAGCCTGACTGTCCGTCGCTTAAAAGTGTTGATGCTTTTTTTACGGCACTGGGCATGTTGTATGATGACCCTGACAAGACGGCCTCAGCCGAGGCTCAGATTTCGATCCTTAAGCAAGGGCGAAGGCCAGTTGAGGTTTACTGCACGGAGTTTCGGAGGTTGGCCCATGATACCCAGTGGAATGACCCAGCCCTGAGACACCAGTACCGAAGAGGTCTTTCTAACCAGATAAAGGACCAACTGGTACAATATCCCTTGCCTGATAGCTTGGATCAGCTCATGCAGTTATCCATCCGGGTGGATAGACGGCTGAGAGAGCGTAGGCTTGAAAGGGAGACTGAGATTTCCTTCCTTCCCAAGGGAACCTCAGACTCTGAGGAATTTTCTGAGGAGCCTATGCAGATTGGGGCTACCCGCCTCTCCTCGCGTGAGAAGACGCGGAGGAGACAGCAGGGGTTGTGTTTGTACTGTGGGAATAAAGGTCATGTGGTAGTATCATGCCCAGAAAAGCCGGAAAACTTCAGGGCCTGAGGGTGATGGGAAATATCCTGTCAGGCCAGAAGTCAGAATTTCCCAAGAAGACTTTTATCATTCCGGTGACCTTGAAGATCCTCGGTCAAACTGTCAAGACTGAGGCCTTTGTGGACAGTGGGGCCGACGGGGTTTTTATGGACCGCCAATTCGCCCTGAAACACTCTGTTCCCTTAGTACCCTTGGCATCGGAAATTGAGATTTGTGGGTTAAACGGGGAACCATTATCCCAAGGTAAAATTACCTCTTGCACTAGCCAGATTTCTTTGTTTATTGGAGCCACACACTCTGAAAAATTGTCCTTTTATGTGACTGTCTGTACTTTTGCCCCATTGGTGTTGGGGTTACCCTGGTTAAGGGCCCACAATCCTCAATTTGACTGGGTCTCTGGGGAGATTCTTAGTTGGGGTACTGATTGTTTCAGGAGTTGCTTGAGCCTTCCAGTCAGGCTCTCGCAGCTAAGTTTGCCAGGATTGCCAGGGTGTTATGCAGATTTTGCGGACGTGTTCTCCAAAAAAGTTGCAGAGGTACTACCACCCCATCGCCCCTATGACTGTGCCATTGATTTGTTGCCAAATGCTAAGCTTCCCAAGAGCAGGTTGTACTCCCTGTCACGTCCTGAGACTCAGGCTATGGCAGAGTACATTCAGGAGAACTTGGCTAAGGGATTTATCAGACCTTCACAGTCTCCAGTTGGGTCGGGGTTCTTCTTCGTGGGTAAAAAGGACGGTTCGTTGCGACCCTGCATCGACTTCAGGGAATTGAACCGTATCACGATTAAAAACTCATACCCACTGCCTCTCATTTCGGTCTTGTTTGACCAGCTTCGTACTGCCACCATTTTTTCTAAGATTGACCTACGCGGTGCGTACAATCTAATCCGAATAAGAGAGGGGGATGAATGGAAGACTGCCTTTAATACCCACTCAGGGCATTATGAATATTTGGTGATGCCTTTTGGGCTCTGTAATGCCCCGGCAGTCTTCCAGGATTTCATGAATGATGTGCTCAGGGAATATTTGGATAGATTCTTAGTTGTATACTTAGATGACATCCTAATCTTCTCCCATTCCCTGGAGGAACATCAGAAGCATGTACGCTTAGTCCTCCAGAAACTCAGAGACCACCGGCTTGGGGCGAAGCTGGAGAAGTGCGAATTTGAAGTTCAGCAAATCGCATTTCTAGGATATATTATCTCCCCAGAAGGTTTCCAAATGGAGGGTTCCAAGGTACAGGCAGTCCTGGATTGGGTGCAGCCCACTAGTTTGAAGGCGCTTCAGCGTTTCCTGGGCTTTGCGAATTTTTATAGACGATTTATCGCTGGATTTTCGTCTATAGTGGCGCCCTTGGTGGCACTCACTAAGAAAGGGGCGGATGTTGCTCACTGGTCTTGTGAGGCTAAAGCGGCTTTTGCCCGTCTCAAAAGGGCATTTGTTTCGGCCAAGGTGCTGCGACACCCAGATCCAGAGCGTCCTTTTGTGGTGGAGGTGGATGCCTCTGAGATGGGTATTGGGGCAGTGCTTTCTCAGATGGGAGTGTCTGATAATCGCCTTCATCCCTGTGCTTACTTTTCCCGTAAATTTTCGCCTGCCGAAATGAATTATGACGTGGGTAACCGGGAATTGTTGGCTATTAAGGATGCACTCGAGGAGTGGAGACACTGGCTTGAGGGGGCTAAGTTTGTGGTCTCAATTCTCACTGACCATAAGAATCTGGCATATTTAGAGTCAGCGAAGCGTCTCAATGCCAGGCAGGCACGATGGGCTTTGTTTTTTGCTCGCTTTAATTTTTTGATAACATATCGCCCTGGGTCAAAAAACATCAAGGCTGATGCGCTCTCGCGGAGTTTTGCTCCAATCCAGGAGACCACCGAGGAGCCGTTGCCCATTGTTTCCCCATCATGTATTAAAGTGGGCATTACCCAGGACCTCTTATCATTAGTCCTTAGAGCACAGGAGCAGGCTCCTCCAGACCTTCCGGTAGGTCTTTTGTTTGTGCCTCCTAGGTTAAGACAGCGAGTGTTCCTGGAATTCCATGCCAAGAAGTCGGCAGGTCACCCGGGTATTGCCAGAACTCGGGAGTTGCTATCTAGGGCGGTGTGGTGGCCCTCGGTGGCTAAGGATGTGGATCAGTGGGTTCGGGCATGTGACATCTGTGCCCGAAATAAGACTCCTAGAGGGGTTCCTGTTGGCCCATTACATCCACTCTCTATCCCATCTAAGCCATGGACCCACATTTCAATGGATTTTGTGGTGGACTTGCCCAAATCCTCGGGGATGACAGCCATCTGGGTTGTCGTTGACAGGTTTTCGAAGATGGCGCACTTCGTTCCACTGGTTGGGCTGCCATCAGCCAGACGCCTGTCTGAATTATTTATGCTGCATGTTGTGCGTCTCCACGGGTTGCCACTTGATGTGGTCTCTGACCGCGGATCCCAGTTTGTGGCCAAATTCTGGAGGGCATTTTGTTCCGATCTCCAGATTTCTGTCAGCTTGTCGTCAGGCTACCATCCGCAGTCTAATGGGCAGACTGAAAGGGTGAACCAGTCCTTGGAGCAGTTCCTCAGGTGTTATGTCTCCAAGTGTCAGACTGACTGGGTTGCTCATCTGTCCATGGCGGAGTTTGCCTATAACAACGCGGCTCACTCTGCTACAGGGATCTCTCCCTTCCTTTGTGTGTATGGGCATCATCCTAAGGCCAATTCTTTTGACCCCCTGGACTCCACGCCTGGTGGTTCCTCTGTGGTTTCGGTCCTTAGAGGTATTTGGCGGAAAGTGAAGAAAGCCCTTGTGTCTGTGTCATTAGTGACCAAAAGGATTTTTGATAAGCGGAAAAGACCCTGCAGCTTCAAATTAGGAGACTTCGTCTGGTTGTCTACCAAGAATTTGAAGTTGAGACAGCCATCTCATAAGTTAGGGCCCCGGTTCATCGGCCCTTATAAGATCACCAGGGTTATCAATCCGGTGGCATTTCAGTTAGATCTGCCCCGTTCTTTGGGTATCAATAAAACATTTCATTGTTCCCTTTTAAAACGGGCGATTAGTAATCCTTCTTCCAGTGGAAGACCTTCCCCTCTTCTGATACGTGGCCAGAGGGAGTTTGTTGTTGAAAGGATTCTTGACTCCAAGGTGGTTCGGGGTCGGCTGTCATTTTTGGTGCACTGGAAGGGGTATGGCCCGGAGGAGCGGTCGTGGGTGCGCAGTTGTGATCTTCATGCCCCCAGACTGATACGCTCTTTCTTCTCGCAGTTCCCCGATAAACCCGGTGGTAGGGGTTCTTTGACCCCTCGTCAGAGGGGGGGTACTGTTAGGGTCTCCTGCCCTGTGCTGCCACGTCGTCATGGCAACCGGGAGACAAGTGCTAGTGGAGTAACCTGAGCGCAGCTGATACTCCGGTTCGGGTCTTTTGCTGTGCAGTGGTTATAGGCTCTGTGCACGGCAGGGGATCCGGTGCTGGTTTTTGTGCTCACAGTCTGTGAGGTCTGAGTGGGGCGTGGACAGCACCTGCTTTATAAGGCCCCTTTTCAGGGTAAGCAGATGCTGCTGAATCTTTGTTGGTTAGTCAGTTCATGAAAGTTAGCCAGTACTGTGTAGCTTTGTATTTGTTTGTTGCTTACTGCAAATAGGCCTGGGGATTTGGTATTACACTCTGCCAATCCAGACCTAGCAGTAAGACTGGAGTCAGTCGTTTAGCTTGCTGGGGTTCTGTTACTACTCTGTGAACTTAGCAAGTTTGCGGCTGTATTCTAAGACTTGCCTGTCTAATCCTGTCTCACTGTGCTAGGTGTCAGGGGTCAGTTTAGTGGCAGTAAGCTAAAACCTGTGCACTGCAAGTGAGAATTAGGATTGTGGAGATTCTCCTTGTGTCTATCATTCCATCTCTGACCAAGGAGTTTACTGCCACACCCGTTGGTAACCCTTTAGGGTTTTGCTGTTGCCCTTAGCAACAGCATTTCGGGTTCTCTACGTATTAAAACACAACATCTTGCTTTTCCATCTGAGCAGTTCTAATACAAGGGAGATACCCAGTTCCTTAGCCTCTGGGCTTCTCTGTTCACTTTGTGTGTATTTTGTTACCCTATCACCTTCTGTGTACGTTATGTCATATTCCCCAGTTTGTCTGTGAGTCCATCTGTTTTGCATAACAGTTCAAACACCAGTACATTCCTGCAGACACTGGAGTGCATAACAGTTCTGACACCAGTACTTTCCTGCAGGCACTGGTGTGCATAACAGTTGTATACTATAGCACGGGCATTGTGGTATGTGGTATAATGTCTCAGGGTCATTGCAGTGTGAGTCACAGGCATTGTATGTAGAGATGAGCGCCTGAAATTTTTCGGGTTTTGTGTTTTGGTTTTGGGTTCGGTTCCGCGGCCGTGTTTTGGGTTCGAACGCGTTTTGGCAAAACCTCACCGAATTTTTTTTGTCGGATTCGGGTGTGTTTTGGATTCGGGTGTTTTTTTCAAAAAACACTAAAAAACAGCTTAAATCATAGAATTTGGGGGTCATTTTGATCCCAAAGTATTATTAACCTCAAAAACCATAATTTACACTCATTTTCAGTCTATTCTGAATACCTCACAATATTATTTTTAGTCCTAAAATTTGCACCGAGGTCGCTGTGTGAGTAAGATAAGCGACCCTAGTGGCCGACACAAACACCGGGCCCATCTAGGAGTGGCACTGCAGTGTCACGCAGGATGTCCCTTCCAAAAAACCCTCCCCAAACAGCACATGACGCAAAGAAAAAAAGAGGCGCAATGAGGTAGCTGTGTGAGTAAGATTAGCGACCCTAGTGGCCGACACAAACACCGGGCCCATCTAGGAGTGGCACTGCAGTGTCACGCAGGATGGCCCTTCCAAAAAACCCTCCCCAAACAGCACATGACGCAAAGAAAAAAAGAGGCGCAATGAGGTAGCTGTGTGAGTAAGATTAGCGACCCTAGTGGCCGACACAAACACCGGGCCCATCTAGGAGTGGCACTGCAGTGTCACGCAGGATGTCCCTTCCAAAAAACCCTCCCCAAACAGCACATGACGCAAAGAAAAAAAGAGGCGCAATGAGGTAGCTGTGTGAGTAAGATTAGCGACCCTAGTGGCCGACACAAACACCGGGCCCATCTAGGAGTGGCACTGCAGTGTCACGCAGGATGTCCCTTCCAAAAAACCCTCCCCAAACAGCACATGACGCAAAGAAAAAAAGAGGCGCAATGAGGTAGCTGACTGTGTGAGTAAGATTAGCGACCCTAGTGGCCGACACAAACACCGGGCCCATCTAGGAGTGGCACTGCAGTGTCACGCAGGATGTCCCTTCCAAAAAACCCTCCCCAATCAGCACATGATGCAAAGAAAAAGAAAAGAAAAAAGAGGTGCAAGATGGAATTGTCCTTGGGCCCTCCCACCCACCCTTATGTTGTATAAACAAAACAGGACATGCACACTTTAACCAACCCATCATTTCAGTGACAGGGTCTGCCACACGACTGTGACTGATATGACGGGTTGGTTTGGACCCCCCCCCAAAAAAGAAGCAATTAATCTCTCCTTGCACAAACTGGCTCTACAGAGGCAAGATGTCCACCTCATCTTCACCCTCCGATATATCACCGTGTACATCCCCCTCCTCACAGATTATCAATTCGTCCCCACTGGAATCCACCATCTCAGCTCCCTGTGTACTTTGTGGAGGCAATTGCTGCTGGTCAATGTCTCCGCGGAGGAATTGATTATAATTCATTTTAATGAACATCATCTTCTCCACATTTTCTGGATGTAACCTCGTACGCCGATTGCTGACAAGGTGAGCGGCGGCACTAAACACTCTTTCGGAGTACACACTTGTGGGAGGGCAACTTAGGTAGAATAAAGCCAGTTTGTGCAAGGGCCTCCAAATTGCCTCTTTTTCCTGCCAGTATAAGTACGGACTGTGTGACGTGCCTACTTGGATGCGGTCACTCATATAATCCTCCACCATTCTATCAATGTTGAGAGAATCATATGCAGTGACAGTAGACGACATGTCCGTAATCGTTGTCAGGTCCTTCAGTCCGGACCAGATGTCAGCATCAGCAGTCGCTCCAGACTGCCCTGCATCACCGCCAGCGGGTGGGCTCGGAATTCTGAGCCTTTTCCTCGCACCCCCAGTTGCGGGAGAATGTGAAGGAGGAGATGTTGACAGGTCGCGTTCCGCTTGACTTGACAATTTTGTCACCAGCAGGTCTTTCAACCCCAGCAGACTTGTGTCTGCCGGAAAGAGAGATCCAAGGTAGGCTTTAAATCTAGGATCGAGCACGGTGGCCAAAATGTAGTGCTCTGATTTCAACAGATTGACCACCCGTGAATCCTTGTTAAGCGAATTAAGGGCTGCATCCACAAGTCCCACATGCCTAGCGGAATCGCTCCCTTTTAGCTCCTTCTTCAATGCCTCCAGCTTCTTCTGCAAAAGCCTGATGAGGGGAATGACCTGACTCAGGCTGGCAGTGTCTGAACTGACTTCACGTGTGGCAAGTTCAAAGGGCATCAGAACCTTGCACAACGTTGAAATCATTCTCCACTGCACTTGAGACAGGTGCATTCCACCTCCTATATCGTGCTCAATTGTATAGGCTTGAATGGCCTTTTGCTGCTCCTCCAACCTCTGAAGCATATAGAGGGTTGAATTCCACCTCGTTACCACTTCTTGCTTCAGATGATGGCAGGGCAGGTTCAGTAGTTTTTGGTGGTGCTCCAGTCTTCTGTACGTGGTGCCTGTACGCCGAAAGTGTCCCGCAATTTTTCTGGCCACCGACAGCATCTCTTGCACGCCCCTGTCGTTTTTTAAAAAATTCTGCACCACCAAATTCAAGGTATGTGCAAAACATGGGACGTGCTGGAATTTGCCCATATTTAATGCACACACAATATTGCTGGCGTTGTCCGATGCCACAAATCCACAGGAGAGTCCAATTGGGGTAAGCCATTCCGCGATGATCTTCCTCAGTTGCCGTAAGAGGTTTTCAGCTGTGTGCGTATTCTGGAAAGCGGTGATACAAAGCGTAGCCTGCCTAGGAAAGAGTTGGCGTTTGCGAGATGCTGCTACTGGTGCCGCCGCTGCTGTTTTTGCGGCGGGAGTCCATACATCTACCCAGTGGGCTGTCACAGTCATATAGTCCTGACCCTGCCCTGCTCCACTTGTCCACATGTCCGTGGTTAAGTGGACATTGGGTACAACTGCATTTTTTAGGACACTGGTGAGTCTTTTTCTGACGTCCGTGTACATTCCCGGTATCGCCTGCCTAGAGAAGTGGAACCTAGATGGTATTTGGTAACGGGGGCACACTGCCTCAATAAATTGTCTAGTTCCCTGTGAACTAACGGCGGATACCGGACGCACGTCTAACACCAACATAGTTGTCAAGGCCTCAGTTATCCGCTTTGCAGTAGGATGACTGCTGTGATATTTCATCTTCCTCGCAAAGGACTGTTGAACAGTCAATTGCTTACTGGAAGTAGTACAAGTGGGCTTACGACTTCCCCTCTGGGATGACCATCGACTCCCAGCGGCAACAACAGCAGCGCCAGCAGCAGTAGGCGTTACACGCAAGGATGCATCGGAGGAATCCCAGGCAGGAGAGGACTCGTCAGAATTGCCAGTGACATGGCCTGCAGGACTATTGGCATTCCTGGGGAAGGAGGAAATTGACACTGAGGGAGTTGGTGGGGTGGTTTGCGTGAGCTTGGTTACAAGAGGAAGGGATTTACTGGTCAGTGGACTGCTTCCGCTGTCACCCAAAGTTTTTGAACTTGTCACTGACTTATTATGAATGCGCTGCAGGTGACGTATAAGGGAGGATGTTCCGAGGTGGTTAACGTCCTTACCCCTACTTATTACAGCTTGACAAAGGGAACACACGGCTTGACACCTGTTGTCCGCATTTCTGGTGAAATACCTCCACACCGAAGAGCTGATTTTTTTGGTATTTTCACCTGGCATGTCAACGGCCATATTCCTCCCACGGACAACAGGTGTCTCCCCGGGTGCCTGACTTAGACAAACCACCTCACCATCAGAATCCTCCTGGTCAATTTCCTCCCCAGCGCCAGCAACACCCATATCCTCCTCATCCTGGTGTACTTCAACACTGACATCTTCAATCTGACTATCAGGAACTGGACTGCGGGTGCTCCTTCCAGCACTTGCAGGGGGCGTGCAAATGGTGGAAGGCGCATGCTCTTCACGTCCAGTGTTGGGAAGGTCAGGCATCGCAACCGACACAATTGGACTCTCCTTGTGGATTTGGGATTTCGAAGAATGCACAGTTCTTTGCTGTGCTGCTTTTGCCAGCTTGAGTCTTTTCATTTTTCTAGCGAGAGGCTGAGTGCTTCCATCCTCATGTGAAGCTGAACCACTAGCCATGAACATAGGCCAGGGCCTCAGCCGTTCCTTGCCACTCCGTGTGGTAAATGGCATATTGGCAAGTTTACGCTTCTCCTCCGACAATTTTATTTTAGGTTTTGGAGTCCTTTTTTTTCTGATATTTGGTGTTTTGGATTTGACATGCTCTGTACTATGACATTGGGCATCGGCCTTGGCAGACGACGTTGCTGGCATTTCATCGTCTCGGCCATGACTAGTGGCAGCAGCTTCAGCACGAGGTGGAAGTGGATCTTGATCTTTCCCTAATTTTGGAACCTCAACATTTTTGTTCTCCATATTTTAATAGGCACAACTAAAAGGCACCTCAGGTAAACAATGGAGATGGATACTAGTATACAATTATGGACTGCCTGCCGACTGCAGACACAGAGGTAGCCACAGCCGTGAACTACCGTACTGTAGTGTGTCTGCAGCTAATATAGACTGGTTGATAAAGAGAAGATGTCTATGTAACTATGTATGTATAAAGAAGACTGAAAAAAATCCACGGTTAGGTGGTATACAATTATGGACGGACTGCCTGCCGAGTGCAGACACAGAGGTAGCCACAGCCGTGAACTACCGTACTGTACTGTGTCTGCAGCTAATATAGACTGGTTGATAAAGAGAAGATGTCTATGTAACTATGTATGTATAAAGAAGAATGAAAAAAAATCCACGGTTAGGTGGTATACAATTATGGACGGACTGCCTGCCGACTGCAGACACAGAGGTAGCCACAGCCGTGAACTACCGTACTGTACTGTGTCTGCAGCTAATATAGACTGGTTGATAAAGAGAAGATGTCTATGTAACTATGTATGTATAAAGAAGAATGAAAAAAAACCACGGTTAGGTGGTATACAATTATGGACGGACTGCCTGCCGAGTGCAGACACAGAGGTAGCCACAGCCGTGAACTACCGTACTGTACTGTGTCTGCAGCTAATATAGACTGGTTGATAAAGAGAAGATGTCTATGTAACTATGTATGTATAAAGAAGAATGAAAAAAATCCACGGTTAGGTGGTATTACAATTATGGACGGACTGCCTGCCGAGTGCAGAGACACAGAGGTAGCCACAGCCGTGAACTACCGTACTGTGTCTGCTGCGACTGGATGATAAATGATATAAAAAATATATATATATCACTACTGCAGCCGGACAGGTATATATTATATATTATATAATGACGGACCTGCTGGACACTGTCTGTCAGCAGAATGAGTTTTATTTTTATAGAATAAAAAAAAACAACAACACACAAGTGAAGTCACACGACGAGTGTTTAACTTTTTCAGGCAATCACAATATAAGTATACTACTAACTATACTGGTGGTCAGTGTGGTCAGGTCACTGGTCAGTCACACTGGCAGTGGCACTCCTGCAGCAAAAGTGTGCACTGTTTAATTTTAATATAATATGTACTCCTGGCTCCTGCTATAACCTATAACTGGCACTGCAGTCGTGCTCCCCAGTCTCCCCCACAATTATAAGCTGTGTGAGCTGAGCAGTCAGACAGATATATAATATATATAGATGATGCAGCACACTGGCCTGAGCCTGAGCAGTGCACACAGATATGGTATGTGACTGACTGAGTCACTGTGTGTATCGCTTTTTTCAGGCAGAGAACGGATATATTAAATAAACTGCACTGTGTGTCTGGTGGTCACTCACTATATAATATATTATGTACTCCTGGCTCCTGCTATAACCTATAACTGGCACTGCAGTAGTGCTCCCCAGTCTCCCCCACAATTATAAGCTGTGTGAGCTGAGCAGTCAGACAGATATATATAATATTATATATAGATAATAGATGATGCAGCACACTGGCCTGAGCCTGAGCAGTGCACACAGATATGGTATGTGACTGACTGAGTCACTGTGTGTATCGCTTTTTTCAGGCAGAGAACGGATATATTAAATAAACTGCACTGTGTGTCTGGTGGTCACTCACTATATAATATATTATGTACTCCTGGCTCCTGCTATAACCTATAACTGGCACTGCAGTAGTGCTCCCCAGTCTCCCCCACAATTATAAGCTGTGTGAGCTGAGCAGTCAGACAGATATATATAATATTATATATAGATAATAGATGATGCAGCACACTGGCCTGAGCCTGAGCAGTGCACACAGATATGGTATGTGACTGACTGAGTCACTGTGTGTATCGCTTTTTTCAGGCAGAGAACGGATATATTAAATAAACTGCACTGTGTGTCTGGTGGTCACTCACTATATAATATATTATGTACTCCTGGCTCCTGCTATAACCTATAACTGGCACTGCAGTAGTGCTCCCCAGTCTCCCCCACAATTATAAGCTGTGTGAGCTGAGCAGTCAGACAGATATATATAATATTATATATAGATAATAGATGATGCAGCACACTGGCCTGAGCCTGAGCAGTGCACACAGATATGGTATGTGACTGACTGAGTCACTGTGTGTATCGCTTTTTTCAGGCAGAGAACGGATATATTAAATAAACTGCACTGTGTGTCTGGTGGTCACTCACTATATAATATATTATGTACTCCTGGCTCCTGCTATAACCTATAACTGGCACTGCAGTAGTGCTCCCCAGTCTCCCCCACAATTATAAGCTGTGTGAGCTGAGCAGTCAGACAGATATATATAATATTATATATAGATAATAGATGATGCAGCACACTGGCCTGAGCCTGAGCAGTGCACACAGATATGGTATGTGACTGACTGAGTCACTGTGTGTATCGCTTTTTTCAGGCAGAGAACGGATATATTAAATAAACTGCACTGTGTGTCTGGTGGTCACTCACTATATAATATATTATGTACTCCTGGCTCCTGCTATAACCTATAACTGGCACTGCAGTAGTGCTCCCCAGTCTCCCCCACAATTATAAGCTGTGTGAGCTGAGCAGTCAGACAGATATATATAATATTATATATAGATAATAGATGATGCAGCACACTGGCCTGAGCCTGAGCAGTGCACACAGATATGGTATGTGACTGACTGAGTCACTGTGTGTATCGCTTTTTTCAGGCAGAGAACGGATATATTAAATAAACTGCACTGTGTGTCTGGTGGTCACTCACTATATAATATATTATGTACTCCTGGCTCCTGCTATAACCTATAACTGGCACTGCAGTAGTGCTCCCCAGTCTCCCCCACAATTATAAGCTGTGTGAGCTGAGCAGTCAGACAGATATATATAATATTATATATAGATAATAGATGATGCAGCACACTGGCCTGAGCCTGAGCAGTGCACACAGATATGGTATGTGACTGACTGAGTCACTGTGTGTATCGCTTTTTTCAGGCAGAGAACGGATTATAAAGTAAACTGCACTGTCCTCACTAGTAAACTCTCTCCACTCAGTCTCTACACTTCTACAGTAACAGTACTCCTCCTAGTCAGCTCCAGTAAATCTCTCTCAGTCTCTTATAATCTAAATGGAGAGGACGCCAGCCACGTCCTCTCCCTATCAATCTCAATGCACGTGTGAAAATTAGAGATGAGCGGGTTCGGTTTCTCTGAAACCGAACCCGCACGAACTTCATGTTTTTTTCACGGGTCCGAGCAGACTCGGATCCTCCCGCCTTGCTCGGTTAACCCGAGCGCGCCCGAACGTCATCATGACGCTGTCGGATTCTCGCGAGACTCGGATTCTATATAAGGAGCCGCGCGTCGCCGCCATTTTCACACGTGCATTGAGATTGATAGGGAGAGGACGTGGCTGGCGTCCTCTCCATTAGAAATTAGATTAGAAGAGAGAGAGAGATTGTGCAGAGTCAGACAGAGTTTACCACAGTGACCAGTGCAGTTGTTGTTAGTTAACTTTTATTTATTTTAATATAATATATCCGTTCTCTGCCTGAAAAAAAACGATACACAGCAGCAGCCAGTCACACAGTGTGACTCAGTCTGTGTGCACTCAGCTCAGCCCAGTGTGCTGCACATCAATGTATAAAAGGCAAAGCTTATAATAATTGTGGGGGAGACTGGGGAGCACTGCAGGTTGTTATAGCAGGAGCCCCCAGGAGTACATAATATTATATTAATTTAAAATTAAACAGTGCACACTTTTGCTGCAGGAGTGCCACTGCCAGTGTGACTAGTGGTGACCAGTGCCTGACCACCAGTATAGTAGTATATTGTTGTATGTATTGTATACTATCTCTTTATCAACCAGTCTATATTAGCAGCAGACACAGTACAGTGCGGTAGTTCACGGCTGTGGCTACCTCTGTGTCGGCAGTCGGAACTCGGCAGGCAGTCCGTCCATCCATAATTGTATTACAATATATACCACCTAACCGTGGTATTTTTTTTTCTTTCTTTATACCGTCGTCATAGTGTCATACTAGTTGTTACGAGTATACTACTATCTCTTTATCAACCAGTGTACAGTGCGGTAGTTCACGGCTGTGGCTACCTCTGTGTCGGCAGTCGGCAGGCAGTCCGTCCATCCATAATTGTATTATTATTATAATATATACCACCTAACCGTGGTTTTTTTTTCATTCTTTATACCGTCATAGTGTCATACTAGTTGTTACGAGTATACTACTATCTCTTTATCAACCAGTGTACAGTGCGGTAGTTCACGGCTGTGGCTACCTCTGTGTCGGCAGTCGGCAGGCAGTCCGTCCATCCATAATTGTATTATTATTATAATATATACCACCTAACCGTGGTTTTTTTTTCATTCTTTATACCGTCGTCATAGTGTCATACTAGTTGTTACGAGTATACTACTATCTCTTTATCAACCAGTGTACAGTGCGGTAGTTCACGGCTGTGGCTACCTCTGTGTCGGCAGTCGGCAGGCAGTCCGTCCATCCATAATTGTATTATTATTATAATATATACCACCTAACCGTGGTTTTTTTTTCATTCTTTATACCGTCGTCATAGTGTCATACTAGTTGTTACGAGTATACTACTATCTCTTTATCAACCAGTGTACAGTGCGGTAGTTCACGGCTGTGGCTACCTCTGTGTCGGCAGTCGGCAGGCAGTCCGTCCATCCATAATTGTATTATTATTATAATATATACCACCTAACCGTGGTTTTTTTTTTCATTCTTTATACCGTCGTCATAGTGTCATACTAGTTGTTACGAGTATACTACTATCTCTTTATCAACCAGTGTACAGTGCGGTAGTTCACGGCTGTGGCTACCTCTGTGTCGGCAGTCGGCAGGCAGTCCGTCCATCCATAATTGTATTATTATTATAATATATACCACCTAACCGTGGTTTTTTTTTCATTCTTTATACCGTCGTCATAGTGTCATACTAGTTGTTACGAGTATACTACTATCTCTTTATCAACCAGTGTACAGTGCGGTAGTTCACGGCTGTGGCTACCTCTGTGTCGGCAGTCGGCAGGCAGTCCGTCCATCCATAATTGTATTATTATTATAATATATACCACCTAACCGTGGTTTTTTTTTCATTCTTTATACCGTCGTCATAGTGTCATACTAGTTGTTACGAGTATACTACTATCTCTTTATCAACCAGTGTACAGTGCGGTAGTTCACGGCTGTGGCTACCTCTGTGTCGGCAGTCGGCAGGCAGTCCGTCCATCCATAATTGTATTATTATTATAATATATACCACCTAACCGTGGTTTTTTTTTCATTCTTTATACCGTCGTCATAGTGTCATACTAGTTGTTACGAGTATACTACTATCTCTTTATCAACCAGTGTACAGTGCGGTAGTTCACGGCTGTGGCTACCTCTGTGTCGGCAGTCGGCAGGCAGTCCGTCCATCCATAATTGTATTATTATTATAATATATACCACCTAACTGTGGTATTTTTTTTTCTTTCTTTATACCGTCGTCATAGTGTCATACTAGTTGTTACGAGTATACTACTATCTCTTTATCAACCAGTGTACAGTGCGGTAGTTCACGGCTGTGGCTACCTCTGTGTCGGCAGTCGGCAGGCAGTCCGTCCATCCATAATTGTATTATTATTATAATATATACCACCTAACCGTGGTTTTTTTTTCATTCTTTATACCGTCGTCATAGTGTCATACTAGTTGTTACGAGTATACTACTATCTCTTTATCAACCAGTGTACAGTGCGGTAGTTCACGGCTGTGGCTACCTCTGTGTCGGCAGTCAGTCCGTCCATCCATAATTGTATTATTATTATAATATATACCACCTAACCGTGGTTTTTTTTTCATTCTTTATACCGTCGTCATAGTGTCATACTAGTTGTTACGAGTATACTACTATCTCTTTATCAACCAGTGTACAGTGCGGTAGTTCACGGCTGTGGCTACCTCTGTGTCGGCAGTCGGCAGGCAGTCCGTCCATCCATAATTGTATTATTATTATAATATATACCACCTAACCGTGGTTTTTTTATACCACCTAACCGTGGCAGTCCGTCCATAATTGTATACTAGTATCCAATCCATCCATCTCCATTGTTTACCTGAGGTGCCTTTTAGTTCTGCCTATAAAATATGGAGAACAAAAAAGTTGAGGTTCCAAAATTAGGGAAAGATCAAGATCCACTTCCACCTCGTGCTGAAGCTGCTGCCACTAGTCATGGCCGAGACGATGAAATGCCAGCAACGTCGTCTGCCAAGGCCGATGCCCAATGTCATAGTACAGAGCATGTCAAATCCAAAACACCAAATATCAGAAAAAAAAGGACTCCAAAACCTAAAATAAAATTGTCGGAGGAGAAGCGTAAACTTGCCAATATGCCATTTACCACACGGAGTGGCAAGGAACGGCTGAGGCCCTGGCCTATGTTCATGGCTAGTGGTTCAGCTTCACATGAGGATGGAAGCACTCAGCCTCTCGCTAGAAAACTGAAAAGACTCAAGCTGGCAAAAGCACCGCAAAGAACTGTGCGTTCTTTGAAATCCCAAATCCACAAGGAGAGTCCAATTGTGTCGTTTGCGATGCCTGACCTTCCCAACACTGGACGTGAAGAGCATGCGCCTTCCACTATTTGCATGCCCCCTGCAAGTGCTGGAAGGAGCACCCGCAGTCCAGTTCCTGATAGTCAGATTGAAGATGTCAGTGTTGAAGTACACCAGGATGAGGAGGATATGGGTGTTGCTGGCGCTGGGGAGGAAATTGACCAGGAGGATTCTGATGGTGAGGTGGTTTGTTTAAGTCAGGCACCCGGGGAGACACCTGTTGTCCGTGGGAGGAATATGGCCGTTGACATGCCAGGTGAAAATACCAAAAAAATCAGCTCTTCGGTGTGGAGGTATTTCACCAGAAATGCGGACAACAGGTGTCAAGCCGTGAGTTGCCTTTGTCAGGCTGTAATAAGTAGGGGTAAGGACGTTAACCACCTCGGAACATCCTCCCTTATACGTCACCTGCAGCGCATTCATAATAAGTCAGTGACAAGTTCAAAAACTTTGGGTGACAGCGGAAGCAGTCCACTGACCAGTAAATCCCTTCCTCTTGTAACCAAGCTCACGCAAACCACCCCACCAACTCCCTCAGTGTCAATTTCCTCCTTCCCCAGGAATGCCAATAGTCCTGCAGGCCATGTCACTGGCAAGTCTGACGAGTCCTCTCCTGCCTGGGATTCCTCCGATGCATCCTTGCGTGTAACGCCTACTGCTGCTGGCGCTGCTGTTGTTGCCGCTGGGAGTCGATGGTCATCCCAGAGGGGAAGTCGTAAGCCCACTTGTACTACTTCCAGTAAGCAATTGACTGTTCAACAGTCCTTTGCGAGGAAGATGAAATATCACAGCAGTCATCCTACTGCAAAGCGGATAACTGAGTCCTTGACAACTATGTTGGTGTTAGACGTGCGTCCGGTATCCGCCGTTAGTTCACAGGGAACTAGACAATTTATTGAGGCAGTGTGCCCCCGTTACCAAATACCATCTAGGTTCCACTTCTCTAGGCAGGCGATACCGAGAATGTACACGGACGTCAGAAAAAGACTCACCAGTGTCCTAAAAAATGCAGTTGTACCCAATGTCCACTTAACCACGGACATGTGGACAAGTGGAGCAGGGCAGGGTCAGGACTATATGACTGTGACAGCCCACTGGGTAGATGTATGGACTCCCGCCGCAAGAACAGCAGCGGCGGCACCAGTAGCAGCATCTCGCAAACGCCAACTCTTTCCTAGGCAGGCTACGCTTTGTATCACCGCTTTCCAGAATACGCACACAGCTGAAAACCTCTTACGGCAACTGAGGAAGATCATCGCGGAATGGCTTACCCCAATTGGACTCTCCTGTGGATTTGTGGCATCGGACAACGCCAGCAATATTGTGTGTGCATTAAATATGGGCAAATTCCAGCACGTCCCATGGCCCTCATTCCGAGTTGTTCGCTCGCAAGGCGAATGTAGCAGAGTTACACACGCTAAGCCGCCGCCTACTGGGAGTGAATCTTAGCTTCTTAAAATTGCGACCGACGTACGCGCAATATTGCGATTACAAACGAGTTAGCAGTTTCAGAGTAGCTCCAGACTTACTCTGCCTGTGCGATCATTTCAGTGCTTGTCGTTCCTGGTTGACGTCACAAACACACCCAGCGTTCGCCCAGGCACTCCCACCGTTTCCCCGGCCACTCCTGCGTTTTTTCCGGAAACGGTAGCGTTTTCAGCCACACGCCCCTGAAACGCCGTGTATCCGCCCAGTAACACCCATTTCCTGTCAATCACATTACGATCGCCGGAGCGAAGAAAAAGCCGTGAGTAAAAATACTTTCTTCATAGTAAAGTTACTTGGCGCAGTCGCAGTGCGAACATTGCGCATGCGTACTAAGCGGATTTTCACTGCGATGCGATGAAAAATACCGAGCGAACAACTCGGAATGAGGGCCCATGTTTTGCACATACCTTGAATTTGGTGGTGCAGAATTTTTAAAAAAACGACAGGGGCGTGCAAGAGATGCTGTCGGTGGCCAGAAAAATTGCGGGACACTTTCGGCGTACAGGCACCACGTACAGAAGACTGGAGCACCACCAAAAACTACTGAACCTGCCCTGCCATCATCTGAAGCAAGAAGTGGTAACGAGGTGGAATTCAACCCTCTATATGCTTCAGAGGTTGGAGGAGCAGCAAAAGGCCATTCAAGCCTATACAATTGAGCACGATATAGGAGATGGAATGCACCTGTCTCAAGTGCAGTGGAGAATGATTTCAACGTTGTGCAAGGTTCTGATGCCCTTTGAACTTGCCACACGTGAAGTCAGTTCAGACACTGCCAGCCTGAGTCAGGTCATTCCCCTCATCAGGCTTTTGCAGAAGAAGCTGGAGGCATTGAAGAAGGAGCTAACACGGAGCGATTCCGCTAGGCATGTGGGACTTGTGGATGCAGCCCTTAATTCGCTTAACAAGGATTCACGGGTGGTCAATCTGTTGAAATCAGAGCACTACATTTTGGCCACCGTGCTCGATCCTAGATTTAAAGCCTACCTTGGATCTCTCTTTCCGGCAGACACAGGTCTGCTGGGGTTGAAAGACCTGCTGGTGACAAAATTGTCAAGTCAAGCGGAACGCGACCTGTCAACATCTCCTCCTTCACATTCTCCCGCAACTGGGGGTGCGAGGAAAAGGCTCAGAATTCCGAGCCCACCCGCTGGCGGTGATGCAGGGCAGTCTGGAGCGACTGCTGATGCTGACATCTGGTCCGGACTGAAGGACCTGACAACGATTACGGACATGTCGTCTACTGTCACTGCATATGATTCTCTCAACATTGATAGAATGGTGGAGGATTATATGAGTGACCGCATCCAAGTAGGCACGTCACACAGTCCGTACTTATACTGGCAGGAAAAAGAGGCAATTTGGAGGCCCTTGCACAAACTGGCTTTATTCTACCTAAGTTGCCCTCCCACAAGTGTGTACTCCGAAAGAGTGTTTAGTGCCGCCGCTCACCTTGTCAGCAATCGGCGTACGAGGTTACATCCAGAAAATGTGGAGAAGATGATGTTCATTAAAATGAATTATAATCAATTCCTCCGCGGAGACATTGACCAGCAGCAATTGCCTCCACAAAGTACACAGGGAGCTGAGATGGTGGATTCCAGTGGGGACGAATTGATAATCTGTGAGGAGGGGGATGTACACGGTGATATATCGGAGGGTGAAGATGAGGTGGACATCTTGCCTCTGTAGAGCCAGTTTGTGCAAGGAGAGATTAATTGCTTCTTTTTTGGGGGGGGTCCAAACCAACCCGTCATATCAGTCACAGTCGTGTGGCAGACCCTGTCACTGAAATGATGAGTTGGTTAAAGTGTGCATGTCCTGTTTTGTTTATACAACATAAGGGTGGGTGGGAGGGCCCAAGGATAATTCCATCTTGCACCTCTTTTTTCTTTTCTTTTTCTTTGCATCATGTGCTGATTGGGGAGGGTTTTTTGGAAGGGACATCCTGCGTGACACTGCAGTGCCACTCCTAGATGGGCCCGGTGTTTGTGTCGGCCACTAGGGTCGCTAATCTTACTCACACAGCTACCTCATTGCGCCTCTTTTTTTCTTTGCGTCATGTGCTGTTTGGGGAGGGTTTTTTGGAAGGGACATCCTGCGTGACACTGCAGTGCCACTCCTAGATGTGCCCGGTGTTTGTGTCGGCCACTAGGGTCGCTAATCTTACTCACACAGTCAGCTACCTCATTGCGCCTC
The DNA here is from genome assembly GCF_028390025.1 of Pseudophryne corroboree. Classification (NCBI taxonomy): domain Eukaryota; kingdom Metazoa; phylum Chordata; class Amphibia; order Anura; family Myobatrachidae; genus Pseudophryne; species Pseudophryne corroboree. The sequence continues at coordinate 107,055,854 of NC_086446.1, forward strand.
TTTTTTTCTTTGCGTCATGTGCTGTTTGGGGAGGGTTTTTTGGAAGGGCCATCCTGCGTGACACTGCAGTGCCACTCCTAGATGGGCCCGGTGTTTGTGTCGGCCACTAGGGTCGCTAATCTTACTCACACAGCTACCTCATTGCGCCTCTTTTTTTCTTTGCGTCATGTGCTGTTTGGGGAGGTTTTTTTGGAAGGGACATCCTGCGTGACACTGCAGTGCCACTCCTAGATGGGCCCGGTGTTTGTGTCGGCCACTAGGGTCGCTTATCTTTCTCACACAGCTACCTCATTGCGCCTCTTTTTTTCTTTGCGTCATGTGCTGTTTGGGGAGGGTTTTTTGGAAGGGACATCCTGCGTGACACTGCAGTGCCACTCCTAGATGGGCCCGGTGTTTGTGTCGGCCACTAGGGTCGCTTATCTTTCTCACACAGTCAGCTACCTCATTGCGCCTCTTTTTTTCTTTGCGTCATGTGCTATTTGGGGAGGGTTTTTTGGAAGGGACATCCTGCGTGACACTGCAGTGCCACTCCTAGATGGGCCCGGTGTTTGTGTCGGCCACTAGGGTCGCTTATCTTTCTCACACAGTCAGCTACCTCATTGCGCCTCTTTTTTTCTTTGCGTCATGTGCTGTTTGGGGAGGGTTTTTTGGAAGGGACATCCTGCGTGACACTGCAGTGCCACTCCTAGATGGGCCCGGTGTTTGTGTCGGCCACTAGGGTCGCTTATCTTTCTCACACAGTCAGCTACCTCATTGCGCCTCTTTTTTTCTTTGCGTCATGTGCTGTTTGGGGAGGGTTTTTTGGAAGGGACATCCTGCGTGACACTGCAGTGCCACTCCTAGATGGGCCCGGTGTTTGTGTCGGCCACTAGGGTCGCTAATCTTACTCACACAGCTACCTCATTGCGCCTCTTTTTTTCTTTGCGTCATGTGCTGTTTGGGGAGGGTTTTTTGGAAGGGACATCCTGCGTGACACTGCAGTGCCACTCCTAGATGGGCCCGGTGTTTGTGTCGGCCACTAGGGTCGCTTATCTTACTCACACAGCGACCTCGGTGCAAATTTTAGGACTAAAAATAATATTGTGAGGTGTGATGTGTTCAGAATAGGCTGAAAATGAGTGTAAATTATGTTTTTTGAGGTTAATAATACTTTGGGATCAAAATTACCCCCAAATTCTATGATTTAAGCTGTTTTTTAGGGTTTTTTGAAAAAAACACCCGAATCCAAAACACACCCGAATCCGACAAAAAAAATTCGGTGAGGTTTTGCCAAAACGCGGTCGAACCCAAAACACGGCCGCGGAACCGAACCCAAAACCAAAACACAAAACCCGAAAAATTTCCGGCGCTCATCTCTAGTGAAAATGGCGGCGACGCGCGGCTCCTTATATAGAATCCGAGTCTCGCGATAGAATCCGAGCCTCGCGAGAATCCGACAGCGTCATGATGACGTTCGGGCGCGCTCGGGTTAACCGAGCAAGGCGGGAAGATCCGAGTCGCTCGGACCCGTGAAAAAAAACATGAAGTTCTGGCGGGTTCGGATTCAGAGAAACCGAACCCGCTCATCTCTAATTGTATGTGCTATAATGTATCAGGGGCATTGCATTGTGTAGCATAATGTATAATGGGCATTGCGATTCCTGTCATAATGTGTCACAGGCATTACAGTGTGTGGCATAATGTGTCTGGGGCATTATGGTGTGTGGCATATTGTGTCAAGGGCATTATTGTGTGTGGAATAATGTCTAAGGTCCATTGCAGTATGTGGCATAATGTATACTGGGCATTACTATACGGAGGAAAAATGACAAATAATGTAAGGGGCATGAATCAGGATTATTTTTCTTTCCTGTGGTGGCTAACGTCTGGGCGTGCAAGTTGCAAAACTGGGGTCTAAGGTAGTCTTTTCCTGCAATGCCACGCCCCTTTATGCAAAGCCATGTCCCTTTATGTAAGGCCACGCCCCCTTTGCGCGCAGATTCATCGCTTTACCAGTACCAATTATGGGGGGGGCCCAGAATATTTTGGCTTGGGGGAGAAACATTTCTAGTTACGCCACTGCATGGGCAGACCCAGGTTCAGTCTAAATGGGGTTGACCCGGGAATAACCTGGGTCCGAGGTGCAGTGTAAACAGGGTCTGACCCAGGTTGGAAGGGTTGGGTTTGTGTGACCGGCGGCCTGGAGACCGCCGGTCACCATAACGACGCCGGTTAGATTACCGGCAAGAGGGGGGTCGAGCACATCGAAGCCCCTTGTGGGCTCGGTGGCTCACTGTGCTCGCCACAGGTTCTATTCCACCTCTATGGGTGGACACCCACGAGTGAGAGTAGTCCCTGTTGGTCGGAATGCCGACCGGCGGGATATTCAGGGTTCGGGATCCCGGCGTCGGTATTGTGACCAGCAGAACCGCATCCCTGTTAGAATTGTGAGGGTAATTCAGACCTAATCGCTAGGCTGCATTTTCGCACAGCGGCCGATCAGGTCCAAACTGCACATGCGTATGAACCACAATGCGCAGGTGCGTCGGACAGCTACAATGGGCATTGCCGGTCTGCGATGGGATGGTGCGAAAAATCCATTTGCACGAGCGTACGCGTACGACAGGAAGAGGCCATTCGTGGGTGGCAAATTACTGTTTACAGGGAGTGTCCGGAAAAACGCAGGCGTGCCCGAGTGTTTTCAGGGAGAGTGTCTGCCGTCAGCTCCGGCCCCAATCAGCAGGATTCAATTGCACTGGAAGAGTAAGTCCTGGGCTGCGCAAACTGATTTTTAGCAGCTCGGCTACATAAAGGATCGCACACTTGCACAGTGAAAATACACTCCCCCTGTAGATGGCGACTATCTGATCACAGGACAGCAAAAAACGCAGCGATCAGATCTGAATTACCGCCTGTGTCTGGAATCCTGGGTCGAACCTGGGTTTTTGGTGTAAAAGTGATTTTAGATAACAATGGTGAGGAATCAGTGCAGGTGTAACAATTATTCATTAAGTTCTACAGCACAGCATATCTTGCAGTGATACAGGCAGACACATAAGTGCAATGCCCATTGCCTATAAGCTAAGGTGCATACACACGGTGAGATTTTGGCTATCTCCGATTTTGACTAAGAAATATTGACTATGTGTAATTTTAACCCATGGGCCCTACACATATGGTGATGTACTGCCAAGGTGCCCAACGGCAGAAACGGCTGACGGACGACCCGGCGGCAGGGGGGGGGGGGGGGGGGGGGGTGACAGGGGGAGTGAAGTTTCTTCACTCCCCTGTCACCCGGCTCCATAGCAATGCATGCTAATATGGATGAGATTGTCCATATTGCCTGCATGTATATGCAATATTGTCCATATTGGCCGATGATGAACGAGTGCGGGGCCGCGCATCGTTCATCATTGGTGCATACACGCTGAACGATATGAACAAGTTCTCATTCATTAATGAACGAGAATGTTCATATCGTTCAGTGAAATCGCCTAATGTGTAGGGCCTATAACTGCCAATTTTGATTATACTTTAGTACTATAGTCAAAATTGACTTGCCTGCACAGTCTGTCTAACCTTGCAATACTGACCCCGCCGGATGGCGCATCAGTATTGCAAGGTATCTAATACCTTGCGATTTGCACTAACTTTCCTTGCGATTTTGACTATATAGTCAAAATCGCAAGGATAAATCTCCCTTCCCAGGTCAATGTGTCAGTAAGTAATGCGTACCCCTGTGCACCTGCTGGGTGACCTGGGAAATGTGTCAGTGAGTAATGAGTGCACCTGCTGGGTGACCTGGGAAATGTGTCAGTGAGTAATGAGTGCACCTGCTGGGTGACCTGGTAAATGTGTCAGTGAGTAATGAGTACACCTGTGCACCTGCTGGGTGACCTGGGAAATGTGTCAGTGAGTAATGAGTACACCTGTGCACCTGCTGGATGACCTGGGAAATGTGTCAGTGAGTAATGAGTACACCTGTGCACCTGCTGGATGACCTGGGAAATGTGTCAGTGAGTAATGAGCACATCTGTGCACCTGCTGGGTGACCTGGGAAATGTGTCAGTGAGTAATGAGTACACCTGTGCACCTGCTGGATGACCTGGGAAATGTGTCAGTGAGTAATGAGTACACCTGTGCACCTGCTGGATGACCTGGGAAATGTGTCAGTGAGTAATGAGCACACCTGTGCACCTGCTGGGTGACCTGGGAAAAGTGTCAGTGAGTAATGAGCACACCTGTGTGCCTGCTGGTGACCTGGGAAATGTGTCAGTGAGTAATGAGCACACCTGTGCACCTGCTGGGTGACCTGGGAAATGTGTCAGTGAGTAATGAGTACACCTGTGCACCTGCTGGGTGACCTGGGAAATGTGTCAGTGAGTAATGAGTGCACCTGCTGGGTGACCTGGGAAATGTGTCAGTGAGTAATGAGTGCACCTGCTGGGTGACCTGGTAAATGTGTCAGTGAGTAATGAGTACACCTGTGCACCTGCTGGGTGACCTGGGAAATGTGTCAGTGAGTAATGAGTACACCTGTGCACCTGCTGGATGACCTGGGAAATGTGTCAGTGAGTAATGAGTACACCTGTGCACCTGCTGGATGACCTGGGAAATGTGTCAGTGAGTAATGAGCACATCTGTGCACCTGCTGGGTGACCTGGGAAATGTGTCAGTGAGTAATGAGTACACCTGTGCACCTGCTGGATGACCTGGGAAATGTGTCAGTGAGTAATGAGTACACCTGTGCACCTGCTGGATGACCTGGGAAATGTGTCAGTGAGTAATGAGCACACCTGTGCACCTGCTGGGTGACCTGGGAAAAGTGTCAGTGAGTAATGAGCACACCTGTGTGCCTGCTGGTGACCTGGGAAATGTGTCAGTGAGTAATGAGCACACCTGTGCACCTGCTGGGTGACCTGGGAAATGTGTCAGTGAGTAATGAGTACACCTGTGCACCTGCTGGGTGACCTGGAAAATGTGTCAGTGAGTAATGAGTACACCTGTGCACCTGCTGGATGACCTGGAATATGTGTCAGTGAGTAATGAGTACACCTGTGCACCTGCTGGGTGACCTGGGAAATGTGTCAGTGAGTAATGAATACACCTGTGCACCTGCTGGGTGACCTGGGAAATGTGTCAGTAAGTAATGAGTACACCTGTGCACCTGCTGGATGACCTGGAATATGTGTCAGTGAGTAATGAGTACACCTGTGCACCTGCTGGGTGACCTGGGAAAAGTGATCTGTGTTTGGTTCCGAGGACAGAGTTTGAGAACCAGTGATTTAGGGCAGTGGTTCCCAAACTGGGTGCCTTGGGGCACTTACAGGGGCGCCAATGGTTGATGGTCCAGGACCAAATCAAATTGTATCTGGTCAATGTAGTCAATGTGATAGGCAAAACCAGTGCTGGTGGCTGCCAGTCGTAACATATATGTGACAGACAGAAGCGCAGCCCTGGCCAATACCATATAACTGATCCTGAGGATAACAGGTAAGCACAATTTACTTAATGTATTAATTTTGTCCGAATTTCTCAATGAGAAACTTTTGGCCTACAGGTGACCTAAATTAGGCTGAGCATACTATCCCTTTAAACTGGGACGCTGATGAATTACACAGGTTCTGTGGCTTATTAAAACCAGGGGACATGCAGGCTTGAAGTCAGCCAGCCACAGAACCTGTGTAATTCATGAGTGTCCCAGTTTAAAGGGCTAGTAAATAACAAACCGATACTCTAGGGTGCCATGATTCAATCAAGTTTGGGAACCACTGGTCTAAGGGCATATTAATTCTCCAGAATTGGTTCAGATAGTTATGATTTCTTGTAGCCACTTATCATGGACATAACAAATGATCGCTGGGATTTAACAAAAAATTCCTGCTGGTACGGGGGCTCAGATAGGAGCCCATGCCTGCGGTATGTAAGAAGTAAAGGATCACTTATTTCTGGGTTCGGGACCCAGGCTCACTACTGCACACGTGTGATTGTGTACAAGCAGATAGTGCCATAGAGGGAACCTACAGTGTATAGTCCATAGGCTACAATAGCTAATGCCATCTGAATGCTATGTTAGCTACTGGGGCCATTTAAACAGCCCCCACAGAAACCAATAGGGACTGTTTTTGCTGTAAAAATAGGGGACTGTAGCGGATACTGTGTCCAATATCTGCTGCAGTCCCCATGCATACATTCACAGCATGCATAAAACTTGCAGGTGGCCATGAAAACTGCTGTTTTCTAAAGCTAACCTGCAAATATTGTTTGGTACACATGCCCCCCAGGAGCGGATTTACAGGTAAGGGGCATCCCTAGGCAAAACAGTAATGCGCCCCCTCCTAATTTTATTATTTTAATATGCTCTCATTTGGTGATAGTTTAATAGAATAATGAAAAAGCCAATATGACACCGTATATATACATATTTACTAAGTAGGACAGCTACTGCTGTTTCTAACGGCGGGGCGTCCGCCGCTGCACTTTGTATACCCTATCCTGCCCTCCCCTCCCCTCTTTCTTCTTACACAGTACTCTGCTCAGGGGCAGAGTTTACGGAGTGATGCGGTTGCATCATTTCACGAAACTCTACCCCCTGAGCGGAATACTATGACTGGGAGGAGGGTGAGCAGGATAGCAGTGCTGGTGGGCGCACCCCTTGGCAACGAGCATTACCCATGGCAATGCGCATTAACCTTAACGAGCATTACCCTTGGCAACGAGTATTACCCCAGGCAACGAGCATGACACCCAGCGCATGAAACCCCTGGCAACGAGCATGACACCCGGCGCATGAAACCCCTGGCAACGAGCAAGTAATTTAAAAGTAATTAGAAGCTTTACTGTATGGCATAATATGGTGCAAGGGACATTACTGTGTGGGGCTAAATATGGTGGAATTATCTTTTTTAACTAGTGGCCGAGGTCTTTTGTTGCAGGATCAAAAACTGGGATGTGAGGTAGTCTTTTCTTGTGAGGCCACACCCATTTTTGTAAGACCATTTTATTAAGGCCACACCCATTTTAGCAAGGCCAGGCTCCATCGCCATGCGGATTTTTTTTTTTTATGTCTATGAGGGAGGGAAGGGGGGTGCGTTTTTAATGCTCGCACTAGCAAACAGCCCTGAGCACAGCTTACAGGTTCAGTATGTGCATATCCTACCCATTTACACTCCATTCAAGATGGCATATGTTACAGTAAAGTGGAAATATTTAGCAGTTACTGGTACATTTCAAACTGACAACACAAGCATCCAGGTACCGCCCCTAGGGCCAGATGTACTAAGCCTGAAAAGTGATAAATATCACAGTGATAAAGTACCAGCCAATCGGCTCCTAACTGTCATTTTTCAAACACAGCCTGTAATATGGCAGTTAGGAGCCGATTGGCTGGTGCTTTATCACGGTGATATATATCACTTTTCAGGCTTAGTACATCTCCCCCCTAGTATCTAATTTGCCACAGATGCCCCCTAGTCACGCAACAATGTTGTTTTGAGAGTAAGAATGCTGTTGAAGTGTATAGAGAGAGAATCAATGTATATTTTGAGTGACCTGTGTATGGGGAGGCACTGGCACAGAGAGGAAGGTGGTACTAATTACCCGGGCCTGGGCTTGTTGGAGGGGCCCAGTGGAGGCCTGGTTACCTGAAACATGGAGGTGTCAAGTTTGGAACTATTTTGAGCCAGTTAGTAATGGCTTTGTATGTTAGTAGAAGTATTTCACAATAGACTATGGGGGTAATTCAGACTGGATCGCTGCAGCGGCAGCGATCGCAGTCTGAAGCCCTTTGTGGAGGTCTAGTGAGATGCTAACAGCATCTCAGGGCTGCGATCGCCTCTGCCTGATTGACAGGCAAAGGTGGGGCGGGAGGGGGCGTACCAACGGTGTTAGAACGCCATTGGCGGGGCGTGGTCCGGACAATGCAGGCATGTCCGGACCGAAGTGGGGGGCGGGCCGCGGTGGCTGCGTGACGTCACACAGACACTGCAACCCGGGACCCGGTGGGTAGATGCCTGCCAGCGCAGCTAGGCTGTGCAGACAGAGAGCTACTCCGCAGGTGCAAAAGCATTACCACCGTGCGATGATTTTGCACCCGTGCGGGGGGGAGGGGGGGCAGAGCCAGACATGCAAGGCTAGCCCTGTGCTTGGCGTCCCCCCGCATGTCTGAGAAACTGATTGTAGATGTGCTAAATCTGATCTTAATTACCCCCAATGTAAGCTATAGGCAACCAATGTAGAGAATGACAGAGAGGAGCAGAAGTGGAATTAGTTTTTGGAGGAAGAAAAACTAATTTTTCAAACCGAGCCTGTGACATGGCAGTTAGGAGCTGATTAGCTGGTACTTTGGGATCTATTCAAGAAGCAGTGAAAAGAGTGGAGAAGTGAGCCAGTGGAGAAGTTGCCCATGGCAACCAATCAGCTGCTCTGTATAGTTTAATAATATGCAAATTATAAATGTTATGTCAATGCTGATTGGTCGTCATGGGCAACTTCTCCACTGGCTCACTTCTCCACACTTTTTACTGCTTCATGAAAAGACCCCTTTATCTCTCTCCAAGTCTTAGTAAATATACCCCTGAGTCTCTAGCAGTTGCATTCCAAATAATTTGTTGAGATGAAAGTCTGGTTACGCGAAAACCAGTAATGAGGGAACTGCAATAGTCTGTGCGGGAAGTAATGATTGCAGGAATTAAAGTTTTTGCCATGTATTGTGTGAGATACAGTACATACCTCCCAACATGACCCTCTCCAGGAGGGACAAAATGCTCTGCTCCTGGACTTTTCTCTTAATGTATGATTGCTGACACCTTTTGAACAGGTTAATGGATAAGAAAGGTGTTTCAGTACAGGTGAGGGCAACCATACATTAAGAGGTAAGTCCATGGTCGAGTATTGTGTCCCGCCTGGAGAGGGTCATGTTGGGAGGTATGGATACATGTGTATGGAGTTGGTTCTTAGATGTGTGTAACAGGATACAGGTTGTATATAGGAAACAAAGGACAAGTTTGAAGGGTATGGCTTATTGTAGTATTGTACCAGTAATAAAGAAGTCAGGTAAGTAGCTTCTGGTGACGGATGGGTAGATTGTTAGAAGAGTTTTTGAAATTTTGAACAAACTAAAAAAAAACAAAAAAAAACATTCTATTACATTACATTGTTATGCACTTGTCTGTATTGGGGGGCTATGTATCAAAGCTCGGAGAGAGATAATGTGGATAGAGAGAAACCACAACCAATCAGCTCCTAACTGTCATTTTTCAAACACAGCTTGTAACATTATTATTATTATTATTATTATTATTATTATTATTTTTATTATTATCCTTTATTTATATGGCGCCACAAGGGTTCTGCAGCACCTAACAAAATACTTAAACAAATGAGCATACAAGAAACAATGGTGGGATATCCAATTAGCCACGATAACACAATCCACGATCGCGACTAATGTTATCGCACCTATCTCCTGAAAAATTGGGTTATCGCAGCCTGCACACTCCCGTTTATCGCACCTATCCTATTCCAAATTGGTGATAACGGCAATCGTGCAATAATTATAGCTGGCAAAAGCATAAGAAAAAGTGGGGAAATGTGCCTGTACCCCCAAAAATGCAAAACTAATATTGGAAAACATTATAAAAATCTCTTAGTGGCCATAATATAAGTAATTGGTATCATTAAATCATGACTGTTACACATGGCGCCACGCTAGTCGTGGCTCCATCTGTGACTAGGCGTGCCCCATCGCTGAGATTGTTCCCGTCCGCCTTGAATGGAGAGCGTCTCCGTCGGTGCGCCAGCACAGACACGCTCTAAATGGGAGCGTCTCTGTGCACTCCCGGCGTGACTAGCCGGACGGATCACCTAGTCACGCCGGGAGTGCTCGTTTGCGATGGAGCCGCCTCAGATGATGACACTTTTCTATGTAAAGTATAATTCTGGCCCGGCCCCTAGCAAATTTGTGCCAACCGCGGTCATTTCCCGGTGATGGAGCAGGGCCCTATCGCCGCCCACCTGCTTCTCCTCTCCGGGAGAAAACCAAAGTAGGTAAGTATGGAGAGAGCCCTGCTCATGAGAGCTTACATTATAGTTAGAATCTGATTGGTTAGTACTTTATCTCTCTTTACTTTATCTATCTAAGCTTTGATACATCTCGACTCGCCATCACTCCTGTAGTGTAAATTGATGGAATTAAATTTACAGTTGTCTTTTATATTTTGATCATTTTAATTGTATTGCTGCATAAATGAATAAACTTGTTTGATCATACATTGCATTAGCATAGGTGTGCGCAGGGGGGGTGCCTGGTGCGCACAGGCACCCCCTAATGTCTGGCACCCCGATCTCACATGCCTGATGCAGGGATCGCCGAGCAGGCTGATTACTGTCCCCTCAGTGCTGCACCCTGTCAGGACTGCATTACAGACCGGATACCTGGGTTAATCAAGGGTGCCACTGCCACCGGCTTTCAAATTCCCAGCTCCACCACCATGCACAAAAACAGCGTGATGTGACGTGATTACGTCATTCTGCTCACATGCCCACCTGTCACACCCGCTACACGCCCACCACAATCCTTCTATTCTATGCCAACGCCAGCCACTGATGAGTAGCAGCATGCAGCCAGCGTTCCTCTTAGGAAGACAAATTCAATACTGGCATTCGGCCGGCAGCAGCATTGACAGGTCACTCGTTTTTCCAGCAGCAGCAGTACTAGTCTGCGACTGTCAGTGAGTGACTGACTTGTAAGTTAAGCTGCTGCAGCTTGCAGGGGAAAGAGAGGGGGAGCCAGACCAGGCTGAGGAGGAGCACTGTAATTGCAGTGAGTGCCATCAGGGGTGTTTGTTTGGTGCACACCACAACATCTGACAATGTATCTGCTTTATTAGGATTGGTACAAAGGTGGAAATTTTATATGCGTTGACCATCAATAGATGGTGCTAGACACACCCAAAAAGGCGGTGCTAGACACACCCCTCCGACGGTGCACCCCCTAATAAAATGTGCTGCGCACGCCAGTGTGCATTAGTGCTGTGTATTGTTTGATTAATATTTTGTACAATGCATGTTGGGAGTCCCAGTTACCATCTGCTGCTTTTCTCTGTCCCACCTAGAACAGCGCCTGATTAGGGAATTAGTTTTGGTGTGTTGTCTGTTGTTTTTTTTGTTTTTGTTTGAAAGGGTAAGTTTGCTGTACTGAGGGGTGTGGATCATTAGATCGACAGTGTCTAGGTTGACAATGTTTAGGTCGACAGTCATTAGGTCGACAGGGTTGGAAGGTCGAAAGGGTTTCTAGGTCGACATGTGCTAGGTCAAAAGGTCAACATGAGTTTTTTTTAATTTGTGCCTTTTTCTGCGTACAGTGACCGGGAAGCCGAATTAGTGCACCATGTCCCCTCGCATGGCTCACTTCGCTCGCCATGCTTCGGGCAAGTTGCCTCGCTCTGCTACCGCTTCGCTCGGCACAGATTACCGTTCCAATCGAAGTCCACGTGGATCATTAAGTATGAAAAAGTTAAAAAATGTTTTTTTAAAACCTCATGTCGACCTTTTGACCTGTCGACCTAGCACATGTTGACCTAGAAACCCTGTCGACCTACCGACCCTGTCGACCTATAGTGGTCGACCTAAACATTGTCGACCTAGACAGTGTCGATCTTCAGACCGGATCCCATAGTGAGAGGGGTGTGGTATTGAAGGTCGACCACACTTAGGTCAATAGTGTCTAGGTCGACTACTATTGGTCGACAGTAACTAGGTCGACAGGGATTCTAGTTTGACAGGGTTTCTAGGTCGACATGATCTAGGTCGACAGGTCAAAAGGTTTTTCATCTTTTTTTGGTGTCGTTTTCGCCGTACAGTGACCGGGAACCCCAATAAGTGCACCAAGGTGCCTTGCTCTGCTACCGCTGCGCTCGGCACAGGTTACCGTTCCCAATCGTAGTCCACGTGGATCGGAAAGTATGAAAAAGTAAAAAAAAAATGTGAAAAACTCATGTCGACGTTTTGACCTGTCGAACTATAACATGTCAACCTAGAAACCCTGTCAACCTAGTTACTCTCGACCCAAGTCTTGTCGACCTAGAGACCGGATACCGGTGAGAGGAGATCCAAGATGACATGGCAAAGGTAGTAACGCATAATACTTCCACCAGGTTCTTAAGGGGATACGCTCCTTAGGTCAACTGCACTTAAGTCGGCACTCATTAGTTCGACCACTAGTGGTTGACATGCATTATGTCGACATTGTCTATAGGTCAACATGGTCACTAGGTCGACATGTACAAGGTCGACATGGAAAAAGGTCAACATGAGTTTTTCCCCTTTTTTTTCCCCAAAACTTTTTCATACTTTACGATCCACGGGGACTATTGGGAATAGTAACCGGCACCTTGCTCGAAGCATGGTGAGTGGACACGGTGCACTAATTGGGGTTCATGGTCACTTTACGAAGAAAACAACACCAAAAAAGGAAGAAAACAAAACCCTCATGTCGACCTTTTTCCATGTTGACCTTGTTCATGTCAACCTAACGACCATGTCGACCTATTTCAGGTTTTGACCTAGTCACTGTCGACCAATAGTGGTCGGCCTAATGACTGTCAACCTAGATACAGTCGACCCTATGATCCACACCCGTTATTAAGGGCTTTAATGTTTATTACAGTTAGATTCTATATACATATTGTTCTATTGTCACTTCCAGCATAACAAGGGCTCCCATGTGTCTGGGTTCTCAGAATGGTCTTGGATTTTGCCACTGGAAATCTTTAACTCCGAATGCTAATTTTCCTGGAAGGAGTACCAATAGATTAACATGGTTAGTGGGAATAGACACCTATAACTTTTTTATTGCAGCTGGAAGCTAAAAAGAGCATAGGAAATATGTTTGTTTTTGTTTTTTTAGCCCTGATCAAATTGCCCTGGTGTTTGGTTTCAGATTTCTGGGAACCCTAATCATAACATTTGAGATACAATTCTAGATGTTCCCAGCAGATGGCGCGTTTCTTCTACTACATGCACCTAAAGGTTTGCAAACATGATAGACTGAGACCACTGTAGAAAACACTTTCAAATTATTTTTTGGGGCCGTTTAGCTGCTAAGCAGGTGTATCTAAGCACATCACAACAGTCTACTCTAAATGGTGAGCAGCAGTGACGTGCGGTGGGGTGAGGCGGGTGAGGCAGGTGAGGCAGAGCCTTTCCTGTCATACTTACATATGTACCAGAGTTTTGATTGTATAAAGTATATGAAAAATACAAAGAATATGTTTGAAATATCTTCTTTGCATTATTCTAATCCTTTTTATAGCCAAAACTCTGGAGTAAAAAGTCTATGGCAGGTGCTTATCTTTTCCGCACATCTCTGATCAAAACTCACCACATTTCCAGGAGTTTATACTGCAGCACCTGTGTATAATGCCCAGATGTACCCTTTGGCTCATATTTTGTGTGTACATCTGGTTCTGGTGCTAGCTAGTGCCTCCTTAGCCTTTTAGTTCACTGCACGTCCCTGGTGAGCAGGGGCTCCGAGAGGAGGGGTGGGGGGCAGATACTACACCTCCCAGATTTGTCCTTGCCCTCTCAGTATAACCTCGGCCCACCATATGGCTTGACGTCCGTGTGTATAGTATATAAAGAGTAGTACTGTGCAGTTGGTCTGATGTGAAAATAAAAAATAGGGACATCATACCTCCCAACATGACCCATTGCAGGAGGGACAAAATTCTCCTGGACTTTCCTCTTAATCTATGATTTCCAGCACCTGTGTTGAACAGGTTAATGGATAAGAAAGGTGTTTTAGCACAGGTGATGGCAATCATACTTTAAGAGGGAAGTCCAGGAGCAGAGCATTCTGTCCCTCCTGGGGAGGGGTGGTATTTAGTATGCCGCCTGTTGGGATCCCTGTGCTCAGTATACCGTTGCCGGAATCCTGACACCTGGCATACCGACAACTGCAGACCCTACAACATGACCCGCCCCACTAGGTACAAAATGCTCTGTTTCTGGACTTCCCTCTTAATTTATGATTTCCATCACCTGTGTTGAACTAGTTAAATGATGAGAAAGCCGTTTCTTTACAGGTGATGGCAATCACAAATTAAGAGAGAAGTCCAGAAACAGAGCATTTTGTACCTAGGGGGTCATTCCGAGTTGTACGCTCGTTATTTTTTTGTCGCAACGGAGCGCAATGTCCGCAGTGCGACTGCGCCAAGTAAATTTGCTATGCAGTTAGGAATTTTACTCACGGCATTACGAGGTTTTTTCTTCGTTCTGGTGATCGTAATGTGATTGACAGGAAGTGGGTGTTTCTGGGCGGAAACTGGTCGTTTTATGGGAGTGTGTGAAAAAACGCTACCGTTTCTGGGAAAAACGCGGGAGTGGCTGGAGAAACGGAGGAGTGTCTGGGCGAACGCTGGGTGTGTTTGTGACATCAAACCAGGAACGACGAGCACTGAACTGATCGCACTGGAAGAGTAAGTCTCAAACTACTCAGAAACTGCATAGAGAAGTCTTTTCGCAATATTGCGAATCTTTCGTTCGCAATTTTGATAAGCTAAGATTCACTCCCAGTAGGCGGCGGCTTAGCGTGTGCAAAGCTGCTAAAAGCAGCTTGCGAGCGAACAACTCGTAATGACCTCCCTAGTGGGGCGGGTCATGTTGGAGGGTATGCAACTGTTCTCCCTCTTGACAAGTGCAGTGAGCCCGCAAGGGGCTCCTTTACGCTCGCCCCGCTGCCGGTATACCGGCCGCCTGGATCCCGCTCGCTGGCCACTCACACTACACCCGTTCAGAGGTGTGGCGACATATACATAGACTTACCATACTCTCCCTTTAAACTGTGATGCTCATGGATTACACAGGTTCTGTGACTGATTAAAACTAGGTGAAATGCAGGCATGAAGTCAGCCAGCCACAGAACCTGTATAATGCATGAGCCTCCCAGTTTAAAGCGCGACGATGGTAAGCCTACATATACATGCTAAACAAAATCTTTAAATCCTATGTGCATACCTCCCAACTGTCCCGATGTTCGCGGGACAGTCTTGTTTTTTGGGGACTGTCCCGCTGTCCCACCTGCGGGTTGCAGTGTCCAGCGATGGGGGGGTGGGAGGGGGGGGCAGTTGGGAGGCTCCTGTCACTCGCTGCCTTGCTTAGCGCAGCGGTGAATATAGGCACACAGCGTCTATTCAATGGAGACAGAGGGACTGGGGGCATGCCAGTAGCTCATAGAGCACTGGTCATGCCCCCTTCAGTGATGGAAAACATGCGTGGCTTGTGATCGGGGCACTGCAGTGAGGCCACGCCCTTTCATATAGGCCACACTCCATTTCCGGGCATGCGGAAGTCCCGTTCGTGGAGTTTAATATGTTGGGAGGTATGCTATGTGTACTCCAGGAAATGAATGGCAGCTGTGTGAATTGACATACTTATCATACTGTTACATTTACAAATGTGAGATGTCTGTAAATGGGAGATGTAGGTCTCCCAGCGGTCAGATCTGGGGGATGACATTGGACAGGGGGGGTCACGCACACACACTGGGGGTCACTCACAGATGCTCATGTGCACACACACTTAGAAACTCACAAACACTCACATACACCTCACATACTCACCGCTGCTGCAGAGGACTGGATCCCGACACTGGAGGAAAAGACTCAGCTTATTTTGGTCAGTAATTATAGACTAATTGATCTAATTGGAAACTTCCAAATGCTTCATTAGTCCTTAGGAGGTGTGCCGCCGGGGTCCCAGAGCAAGTCCCGGTGATTTTTCCTAGGATGAACATTTTTAGGAAAAACCAGACATGCTCTTGAGGTACAACTGAATACCAAAACCCTGCGGCTGTGTGGTTTTTTTTTATTTCCCACCATCAATTGGACCCCACCCATAAATGTAAATATTGTGATATTGGCTACATCCTGTATGGTAGCAGTGGCATGCTTTAGCCCTGCACTGCTAGGCAGGATTGGACTGGCCCACAGGGGCACAGGGGGGAAACATCCCGATGGGCCCCACTGTGTGGGCCTACCCCCTCCTCTACAGATCAGGATTCAGACTGTGCATTTGCATTATACATTATACATGTGTTACTTTATTCTGCACAGAACTATGGTATATTTCCTACAGTACATTGCGGTTAATTTGGTACATTATCATGCATGCACTAGCAGTGTTTAGAATTTATACTGTATATTTATAAAGGGGCCCAGACCATGCACACTCTAATGGCATACCTCTCAACTGTCCCAATTTTGTCGGGACAGTCTCGCTTTTCTGAGACTGTCCTGCTGTCCAACCAGCGGGTCGCAGTGTCTCACGGTGTGGGTTGGGAAGTTTGGAGACCCTCTAACCCGCAGCAGAGCGATGGTGAATAGCATCTATTCACCTGGAGAGAGGGACAGGAGGAATGCCAGCAGCTCACAGACCACTTGGCATGCCCCAATGTTGGCAAAATTAGGGGCATGATCCGCAAGGCTACGGCCCCTGCCCACAAGGCCACGCCCCCTAATTTTGTCCACGCGATGAAGGCATGCATCTGTGTCCCTCCTCCCAACTTTATAAAGTTGGGGGGTACGTAATGGTTAGCCAAGCATCTGTGGAATCTGGCCACACCCCCTCTGGAGGCTGGCCACACCCCTAAGTATGGGCCCCTATAACTGTATCCCCCTGGTGGGCCCTTCATGCCCTGGTCTGACACTGCTGCCAGGAGACAATGTTAGGAAGAAATTTACCACCAAATGGCAAATTTATTAAAGCAATTTTGTGGAAAATGTAATCATCCCCAAGATGTATGTATTGCAGCAGATATGGAGCTTGCCACTGGTAGCTTCTGATGACGTTAGCCAAAAGTAACCTATGGCTAATGTCTGCACCCAGATGCAAGCTCTTGGCCGGAACATGCTCGTCAAAGCCCATGCCCCAGCAAGAGAATATTGCTGAATGCCGGATATGATAAATAGGCCCCTAAAGGAGGTCTGAATCAAATGTTTCTTTAATAGTCCTTTAGCTACTTGCTGACTACGTTCTGCAATAAAATGTCGACGCAGTGGAGGCAGAAAATGGTGCCAAGAACTGTTTTTGTGCAGCTGCTGTGGGGCCCGATCACACTGGGCCATCCTGTGCAGTGGGCCCTGCTTTGCTCTTTTGAGTGTGTGTTGGCTTGCGTGTATGCACACTTATCGCCAGGCCTTCCACAGAATTTATAATGGGGCTCAGTGATCACTTGTTACTTCCGTGGTGGAGATCATTGAATTATTCTCAATTGTTCTGTGGCAACCCACATGTGTTCTTTGGTTTTCCAACAGTGTTTACATCACTCTCCCAAGCCGTTGTATAAAAGTGGAATTTATCAGTTTAACACGTTTAACTATGTGTAGCACTCTAATCCAGGTTTTTTTTTTTCTAAAGAGTTGCTGGCCATTGCTCTGCATTGCGGATCACATGCGCCAGACAGCGACCATTTTGTAGAGGTGAAGTACACGAAAGCAGTTGGAGAATATGGCCGTCCTTGCAAATGGACACAGGACAACAGAGCACAGCGCCACTGAAATTAGTAATTAGCTTCCAAAATGTTCATTGCCATAAAGCATTTGCAAAATGTGTTCATATATTCTACAAAAGCAGAATAGTAAAGGTTTCAATTTAGCTCTTGATTTTATGAGAATTTCAGGCTTGGCCAATACGTCTGGCTCTATATTGGGCTGAATAGGAAATCCAGATGTTCCAGCTGCCTCCACAACTGAGAGGGGGGAAAACACAAAACAAATACAGTTTCAGGCTTATACTTTATTGTTAAATCTACATTAGTTTTTCAGCAGTTGTGTTATACTGCCTGCGCACAAAGGTGCCAAGCGCGGCACTTTAGCCTATAAAGAACATGTTGAGCTGATTAACTTGCAAAGTAATATAGTAATTTTCAATCCTCCAGTGGCCTGCATAGAATCGCTTGCACGGATATTGCTGTCAGTGTACAAGTGAATTTATGTAATTAACTGAGCCAGTAATTGTCCCATTTGTTCTCACACAGGAATATCATTAGAACTCGCCGCATTTGCTGTAAATTCCGTGGGAACCTGCAGGAGATGTTTCATGCCTTTATTTATTAATTTATTATTAATTTTCCACCCTATGCCAGGTCCTGACAGTTTCTCACATGCTGACCCCATAACTAGAAATTTTCAGGTCTTGCTGTCTGGAGACATGTTCTGTAAGTGGTATTAAACTACTAATCCAGTCAGTTCACCATATAGGAGGTTACACAGGAGAGCAGAGATGCCCTTATACACTGTAAATAGCTGGTGAGTGTTGGGGCCTCTGGAGAATGTCACTAGTACCACACAATAAGGGATCTATTCATGAAGCAGTGAAAAGAGTGGAGAAATGGACCAGTGGCAACCAATCAGCTTTGAAGGAAGCCTTTATCAAGTACATTCTATAAAATGTAAGGGAGATGCTGATTGGTTGCCATGGGCAACTTCTCTACTGCTCTGTTTCTCCACTCTTTTCACTGCTTCATGAATAGACCCTTAGAGACACTAATATTCTTCCATGAAAGGCAGTGATGTGCGGTCAGGGCACGCAGAGTCTCACCTGTCATACACCAGTACACCCCAGAGTTTTGACTATAAAATGATTAGATTAATACAAAGATATTATTTAGAACTTGAAAATTTTATCTTTGTATTATACTAATTGTTTTACAGTCAAAACTCACCACCAAATCATATCTGTGTGTATAAATCTGTCTCCGAAACTAGCCAGTGCCTTCACAGCCACTGACCTGACCTCACCGCACCTCACTGATGCAAGGTGTATGGAAGCCACAGCAGAAAGGTTAACATTAGAGATAAGACTTGTGGGGTTTGTCTGTGTTTTCACACATTGTCCATGCACGCTTGCACTAGGCCTATCCATTGTGGATATGATTAGTCTAAAACCCGGTTTAGTTACAGCGCACAATCCGCCAGATTCAGGGGAGGATGCGGCGCAGATGTTGGTGCAGCTCAGCGATTGGTTTTAGCACTGTGCATGTGTAACGCACGGCGATGGACTAGCAACAGCGGACGTAGTGAAGATTTATCCACAAAGTGAGTGACAGGTAATGGGAGATAATGGGAGTGTCTTCAGAAACGCAAGCATGTTGCAACAATTTCATGGCTTGGGACTGGGCATTCATACTCAGTTGTAAAGGTTCCAGCAGCAAACATTCTGAACAACGGTAGGGTTGTGCGAGCGATGGTACGTCTTGTTAGAAATATGTGTGTGCAAGTGGTGATATTGCAGAGTTACTGTATATAGGCACACACCAGCAGATGGTTCACACTATGAACAGCCCAGTTACTTAACCAGTGATGTTTGTTCATTGATATCAGCCGTACTCACTGGTTCCCAGGGAGCGGAGCTTCAGTGGGGTGTCACACATTACCAGCCGGTGAGTGTATGTAGGCAGTGGGTAGTGGTGCAGGAATACTCTAATAGTTGTGGATTGCAGGTATTACAGATCTCTCTGGAGACATGTGCCTTCCACTGTGATGCACAAACACAGGGGAAAAAAACAAGATGGCCCCTGCCCATGCTCAGTAGTGACCTTGGTGGCCATCTTGCCATGAAGGACAGGAAGACTGGAGTCTGCACAGTAGCTTAGTCCTCTTTCAACATGTCTTTGTACGCTTTATACTGTCAGTGGGCATCTGTGCAAATCATCTTAGCAGCGTTATTATTAGCATATATTTGCAGATCCGATGCAACTGCGTCTACCTCTGAATCAGACCCCATGTCATCAGCATGCTCTTGCCCTGTTCTCGCTACACGTAATACAGCGCGCAATCACCCAGTTATGCCTTTCAGCTGGAGGTGAGACTGAGTTGTATACAACTCAGCAGCACCCATAGATACGTACGCTCAGCTGAGTGCAAGCTGGCATTAAAAAGAAGTAATGCAAACAGACGAGACTTGTTTGAAACACAGCACTCTACGGGATGCAGTCAATATACCGGCTGTCGGAATCCCAGCGCTCAGGAGACTGACACCGGAATCCCGACAGCTGATGAAATACCGACAGCCAGAATCCCGACCTCCGCCGGCTATCCCCACTCGGTTGGGGGTCCACGCCACCAACCGAGTGGGAATAGAACCTGTGGCGAGCTAAGCGAGCCCAATGCGTGGTCAGATGGCTGTTTATGCATATTTTTTTTTTTTATAAATTAGGGAAAATTATAGATGGCTATTTTTTTTTCCAGCAAAATAAGTGCTCTCATTAAATTTAGTGGACATTGAAATGGGTATCAGTATATACTATATTTGAGTCATTTAAGGGACTTTAAAAAAAAGAAGTGAAAACAGACCGATTACTCCAACCTGCAAGCCTAAAAACAGTTGTCCCACTCCTAACACACGCCAATATACCTA
This sequence comes from Pseudophryne corroboree, assembly GCF_028390025.1. Taxonomy (NCBI): domain Eukaryota; kingdom Metazoa; phylum Chordata; class Amphibia; order Anura; family Myobatrachidae; genus Pseudophryne; species Pseudophryne corroboree. Next base: position 107,076,248 of record NC_086446.1, read on the forward strand.
TCCCATACCTTGAACCCCAAATTCCATAACTTTTCACTTTTTCACCCAAAAAATGACATGTCATTATTGGCTAATTAAAAATAATTAAAAATGTCTAAGCGCCTAATTAGTCATTCAGGGGCGAGTCCCAGGGGTTCAGGACCAAATCATGACATTTTTAGCTTAAAATAGGGATTTTGCACTACTTATCACCAGCTTAGAGATGGTGATGAGAAATCTGAGATAAACCCTATGGAGACAATTGGCGATAATTTGGTATTCTGCTAGCAGCGATAAGTTATCGCATTAACAATAATTTACCACAAAATCGCGATATCACAGCTAATAGGATATCACACATAAACGTAACTTTTGTCTGTCTAATTTTTTTCTTTATTGATTTTATTTAGTACATGAGCGCTTAAACATCAATACATCATATAAACGTAAAGGGAGAAAAGTACAGTTGTGGAAAACGCAAAACGTTTTGAGGAGCATGTTCCATATAGATCCAGAATTTTTTACTCATTTATCAGTCCGAAAAGCAGTCAAAATAATTATTAAAAAAGATCTTATTTTTGTATTTTTCCTTGCATGCGATCTGTTATGGAGAACCCGCTGTTGGACAAGCGAAGTTACCAGTCAGCCAGTCCTGCCCTAACTTTCATGTAATTGTTGGAACGGGTTCAGTATGATTAACCGATGGACACAATACCGGCAGCCATTGACCTATAGTCAAAATACCAACACGCTCAAAATACTGACATTCATTATGCCGACATGTTCAAAATGCCGACATAGTCAGAATGCCGAAATTTGAAATGCCGACATGCCAAAATACCAACATGAATTTTTCTTTTGTGTGTGTCAATGTCAACATAGGTCGACATGGACACCGTCTAAGAGTACCGCGTCCCCTCGTATGGCTTGCTGCGCTCACTATGCTTCGGGCACGGTGCCCTCGCTGCGCTCGGCATACTATTATATTCCCCTTCCAGGTCCACTGGGATGGTAAAGTATGAACAAGTCTGTGTTTGGGTAAAAATTCCTTAGAAGCGCATGTCGACATTTTGACATGTCAGCATTTCAAATGTTGGTATTCTGAATATGTCGGTATTTTGAACATGTCGGCATAATGAATGTCAGTGCATTTCAAATGTTGGTATTCTGAATATGTCGGTATTTTGAACATGTCGGCATAATGAATGTCAGTATTTTGACTGTGTCGGAATTTTGACTGTCGGTCAATGGCTGTGGGGATTATGACCTTCGGTAAATCAACTGCTACCCGTTGGAACCGCACTAAGAAGCTTACAGGGAAATATAAGTCATGACCAAGCATTTTGTGAGCCAAGCCCCCCAAGTACCTAGGGGTATATGAAATGTTTACCAGGTGCTACATTACTTTAATTCTATAGTCTTTTGCGTTTTATTTGCATCAACAAAAGGGTCAGGATTTGGTGCTCTGTCTTTTAGCAATAAGCGCGACTGTGTTCCTCTCTGAGAATAACACTTTAAACAAAATATAGAATTAAATGCAAATTTCCATTTACATGAAAGAGAGCGGCTCAACTATGCTTGAGGCCAAATATAATTACACCAAATCTTTAATATAGATTCATTTTAAAGGGTGAACGGACTACGACTTAAAGTAAAACCATATGCTTTATTGCTTTCAGGTTACTATTGTGGAGCCTGTAGGATTTTTACTCTCTTGTTTTTCTTAAGCTGTTCCATTGGCTGCCAAAAGACTGTCTTTTTATTTCAAGGCGTAAAAGAAAATTAAAGCCGATATATTGGTTGGGAAAGAACTTACTGACATTCACAGGTATGTAGGCATGATTTGCATAGTTCCATCAGGAACAGTGTAAAGGACATTCATTTATAGGCAACCTGAGGCTCTTTTGCAGGGCATGCTGGGATGTGTAGTTCCACAGCAGTTGGACTGCAAGAATAAAATATATACTAGAAAACGAATGCACACCAGGAAGTCAGGCACATTTTTCAACACATTTATACAGAGTTTCCCAAACTCCACCATTACAGGACAGGTTTTAAGGATATCCATGCAGGTGACTTAGGGGTCTATTTACTATAAGCCTTGGATGGAGATAAAGTGCACAGAGATAAAGTCGAAACCATTTTTCAAACCTAGTCTGTGACATGGCAGGAGCTGATTGGCTGGTACTGTGGGGCAGATTTATTAAGCTCGGTGAAGTGGTAAAGTGGAAGGTGATAAAGGATCAGCCAATCAGATCCTAACTTCCAAGTTACAGGCTGGGTTTGAAAAATGATAGTTAAGAGCTGACTGGCTGTTCCTTTATCACCTTCCAATTTATCACTTCACCGAGCTTAATAAATCTGCCCTTGTATCTCCATCCAAGGCTTAGTAAATAGACCCCTTAGATCAGTGACGTGTGGTGGGGTGAGGCAGAGCCTTTCCTGTCATACTAACGTTTGTGCCAGAGTTTTGACTGTATGAAATATATAAAAAATACAAAGAATATGTTTGAATTATCTTCTTTGCATTATTCTAATAATTTTTATAGCCAAAACTCTGGAGTAAAAAGTCTATGGCAGGTGAGGTAGTGCCCCCTTGCTTTCCTTTTCCGCACATCTGAGATCAAAATTCACCAAATTTCCAGTTTATACTGCTGCACCTGTGTATAATGCCCAGATGTACGCTTTGGCTCATATAGATGTACGCTTTGGCTCATATATTGCTTGTAAATCTGGCTCTGGTGCCAGCCAGTGCCTCCTGAGCTATTTACCTCACCGCACGTCCCTGCCTTAGATAGCACCTCAGTCACTTTGATTTAGTCATCTGTACTGAAGCATGGGTATCCCTGGACTGTAAAGTTTAAGTTTTGGAAACTCTGTATTAACACAAGATACAGGACAGTGCCAAGGTTAGATGGCCATCTGAGCAGAGCCGGCCTTAGGCATAGGCAAATGCCTAGGGCATTTGGTATGCTTAGGGGCACCAGCAGCTTCTGCTGATTAAAATGATATGCGGCATGCCTATTTTCTGTGTGTGACTGTGGCTGTATCTGCATACGAAATGCTATGTGTATTCCTGGAAATCACTGTAATGTAGCATTTCGTATGCAGATACAGCTGCATGGCACGATTCATGTTATGTAGCCCTGCCCCCTCAATATGGCGCCACAATTTCTCGTTTTTTCTCCCCATTCTGTAGGAAGCAGGTGAGATGTGGGAGATCTGCCTACTCTTCGTGGAGTACGGGGGACTACGCAAAAATTTGGCAATTTCCCACAATTTCTGGGAGATCGGGAAAGTATGGTGGATCGTGTAGTGTATATATGCTTGCATGCTCAATCTATAGATTGTAAGCTTGTGAGCAGGGCCTTCCTACCACTATGACTGTTTGTTATTACCCAGTTTTGTTTTATCAGTGTTGTCTCCAATTGTAAAGCGCATTGGAATTTCCTGCGCAATAAAATAAACCGTTAATAAATAAATAAAATAAATAATGGAACAACACCGCATCATCTTGGAATTGTCCCACCTAATGTGCATCACATCAGATAGGACGATGCAACCACTCAAGTCACCAAACCAGAGGTTCCCAAACGCGGTCCTCAAGGCACCCCAACAGTCCAGGATTTAGGTATATCCATGGCTCAGCACAGATGGTTAAATCAAATTGACTGAGGTGCTAATTAAGTCACCTGTGGCCAAGCATGGATACATTTAAATCCTGGACCATTGGGGTACCTTGAGGACCGTGTTTGAGAACCTCTGTACCAAACGATGAATTGGGTGGATTTGGGGTTACACAATATACGTTGGTCATTGCTATCCGTCACAGATCGGCCAATATATCGTATAGAGTGTGACTGTGTACCCATGTTTATAGTTTACTTTAGCTGATTGCTATCAGACACAGCTTATCGTCATGTAAAAGGTCTGTTCCACTGCTGGAAGATCTTACTGAGAGACCAGCCCTGAGTGGTTCCGTAGATGTCATTGCAAGAGTCTAGTCGCCTCACTGTCCCAGTCCCTGCACAGTAGTCCTGGAAGCTGTAGGTTAATGTGGCCATTCAAGTTCACCATGTAACTTAGAAGTAATTAACCTTGTGCAGCATATTTCTGCATTACCCTAAGGCATGCCAGCGTTCCCTTTCTAATAAAAAGCCGCAGTAGTGGAACCCGTTGCGTTCAGCATTCTTGTTGTTCCTCATTACACAGATGGTTTCATTTTATTGGCCACCTGTGTGTATCAATGTAAATATGATTAAAAAGAGCCTGTATTCCTTCATCTATGGCAGCGTATGGGCGCGTACAGTAATCCTCCATGTCTGTCAGCACACACAACTGACATTTCCATTTTGTAAGATCACTATCGCAGCATTACGTACAACAATCAACACATAAAATGATTTATGTTCAGTTGAAGTTTTTATTTTAATTCCCAGTCATTTTATAAAGCAAGCACGTATATATATACACACACACGCATGCACTGAAAGCCTATTAAACACATATTTAAGCTGATAATAAAACAAAACACAAGTAAGCAAATAGACACGTGCACACACAGTTTCTGTCATTTTGTGTCAATGTCAACACTTCTTGCAATGTCTATGAATGTGAACAACAGACAAAAATACAATACAGTTCAGAGGGAAGATTCCATAAGTACGGGTTCCGGATTGTGGATAAATACTGTCTAGATAGAAAGTCAATAGGTCGTAGCCAAATGGTCGACATGCATTAGGTTGAAGGGGTCAAAAGGTCAATGGGTACAAAAGGACACACATATGGTCAACACAAGTTTTCACATTTGTATTCAACTTCAGCTTAGTTTACCATCCACGTGGACAACGACTGGGAATAGTAACCTGCCAGAAGTGTGGCAAGCAATGCGAGCCCCCAAGGGTTTATGTTACCATTATAGCAATATAAGGTTTGTTGGCGCTGTGCAGGTGGGTATATATAAATATATATGTATAAAAACCCATATATCAGCTGCCACCAGGTGAGGAGGTAACCAGCCTCCTCTAAATAGCAAAAAACTATAAATTGTAGAATATATACCTGGTAGGCGCTTGACAACAGGAACAATCAATTAAAAATAACACATTTTATTCCACATTTACTAAACACTTAAATAACACACAGTTAAAAAATCAGGATTTTGGTACTTACCGATAAATCCCTTTCGCCGATTCCACAGGGGACACTGGAGCGCAGTTACAATGGGGAAATAGTAGGCAGTAACTGGGAGCTGGCACTTTAAAACTCAAACACTGTGGCTAGCTCCTCCCCTACTATGTCCCCCCTCCAAGCCAGTCTACGTAAAACTGTGCCCGAGGAGAGCTGGAATAAACTAACGTTACAGTAGAGGAGGTTACCGCCGCAATGTAAACCAGGATAACACGAAAAACCAACTTGGAACCTAACCTAACAAAAGGTTAACCTGAACCAAACAAGCAGTCACATAGTGGTCTGCGAACCGTTAAGCGAAAAAGGAGGAAACAGCACCGAGGCGGGCGTCCAGTGTCCCCTAGAGGATTCAGAGAAATGGATTTATCGGTAAGTACCAAAATCCTGATTTCTCCTTCATCCACTAGGGGACACTGGAGCGCAGTTACAATGGGGACGTCCCAGAGCTCCCAAGATGGGCGGGAGAGCGCTGAGAGTCCTGTAAAACTGCTTGGCCAAACTGTGATGCAGAGGCCGCAAAAGTGTCAAATCTGTAGAATCTGACAAATGTATGTCGGCCAGACCAAGTAGCCGCCCGACATGAAGTAGTCATGGACACCCCACGGGCAGCCGCCCACGAAAGCCCCACAGAACGCGTAGAGTGCGCTGGAATTGAAGACGGAGGTTCCCGAGAAGCTGCCAGATAAGCTTGTCTGATGGTCAGCCGAATCCATTGAGACAAGGTCTGCTTAGAAGCCGGCCAACTACGGCGGGCAGCATTGTATAGAACAAATAAGGAGTCAGATTTCCGAATAGCCGAAGTCCTATTCACATAGATCTTGAGCGCCCTGACAACGTCCAATGATCTCGAATCCAGAGAGTCCAACGAGAGGGCCGGAACCACAAGTGGCTGATTGATGTGAAAATCGGACACCACCTTAGGTAGAAAAGACATGCGAGTAGGAGCTCGGCCCTATCAGCATGAAATACCAGGTAAGGAGGTCGACAAGAGAGAGCCCCAAGTTCCGACACCTGTCTGGCCGAAGCGAGAGCCAGGAGAAGAACCGCCTTCCAGGTGAGATATTTAATCTCCACTGACTCCAGAGGCTCAAACAACGAAGATTGCAGAAAAGAGAGGACCAGATTGAGGTCCCATGGCACTGTCGGAGGGAGAAAGGGAGGCTGTATTCATAGAACCCCCTGAAAGAAAGTCTGAACTTCCGGCAGCAAGGCTAACTTCTTCTGGAAGAAAACTGAAGAGCAGAGACCTGCACCTTTAGTGAACCCAGTCTTAAGCCTGCCGAAAAACCCGCCTGCAAAAAACTGAGAAGAAGGGCTAAGAAAGGAGAAAACTCTCGACGTTCACACCAGGCCACATAGGCCTTCCAAATACGGTAGTAGTGAGACGATGTGACTGACTTTCTAGCCCGAAGCATAGTTGGTATAACCGTACGAGGAATCCCCTTCTTTTTCAAGATGGCCTTCTCAACAGCCATGCCGTCAAACGTAGCCTGCGTAAGTCTGGATAAAGAAAAGGACCCTGTTGTAGAAGATCGTCCTATAGTGGCAGGGGCCAAGGCTTGCCACTGACAACAGGTGTAGGGTGGAGTACCAAGCCCTGCGTGGCCACTCTGGAGCCACCAGGAGGACCAGAGCGTTTTCTCTCTTGACGCGTTGCAGAACCCGAGGCAACAACGGGAAAGGAGGAAAGAGGTAAACAAACTGGAAATTCCAAGGAGCCGTGAGGGCATCCATGCCCACTGCCGCCGGGTCCCTTGTTCAAGAGTAATAAAGAGGCAGCTGATGGTTCAGGTGGGACGCCATGAGGTCGATCTGTGGTTTCCCCCCCTGGCGGACATACTGCCAAAACACCTGTGTATGAAGTGACCATTCTCCCGGGTGCATATCCTGTCGGCTGAGATAATCGGCTTCCCAATTGTCCACTCCTGGAATGAATATCGCCGAGAAGGACAGAGCATACTCCTCTGCCCAGAAAAGGATGTTGGTGACCTCCCTCATCGCCGCACGGGTGCGAGTGCCGCCCTGACGGTTGATGTACGCTACTGTCGTGGCATTGTCGTACTGAACTCTGACCGCTCGACAGCGCAGCAGGTGATGTGCCTGAAGTAGGGCGTTGTATACCGCCCGTAATTCGAGAATGTTTATGGGGAGAATGGATTCGTGGATCGACCAGCGCCCCTGAAACTGATGTTTGAGGGTCACTGCCCCCCAGCCTCGCAGACATGCGTCCATGGTGAGGAGAATCCAATCCCACACATCCGAACCGCCTTCCTTCCAATAGATGTGCCGACTGGAGCCACCAGAGAAGCGACGACCTTGCCTTTGGAGATAGCGTCACCCGCTGATGAAGGAATAGATGAGATCCTGACCACTGATGTAGAAGACACAGCTGAAACGGTCGACAGTGGAAGTGACCGTACAGAAGAGCTTCGAACGCCGCTACCATCTTTCCCAGAAGACCAATGCACAGATACACTGACACCCGACGGTGTTGAAGTACCGACCTTATCAGCGTCTGCAGACACAGGATCTTGTCCTGAGGAAGGAAAACCTTCTGACGGACCATGTCGAGAATCATCCCTAAAAACAGCAACCGTTGTGAGGGGCATAAGTGAGACTTCGGGAAGTTCAGGATCCACCCGTGCTGAATCAGAAGGTCCTGCGTTATCCGGATATTCTGAAGTAACAGGTCTGCCGAGCGCACCTTTATGAGCAAATCGTCCAGATAGGGAACAATCGTCACACCCTGCTTCTGAAGAAGGGCCATCATGACTGCCATGACCTTTGTGAACACTCTGGGAGCAGAAGAGAGACCAAACGGAAGGGCCTGGAACTGGAAATGAGCGTCCTGAATCGCGAACCGGAGAAAAGCCTGATGAGGAGGCCAAATGGGAACATGTAAGTATGCATCCTTGATGTCTAAGGACGCCAGAAACTCGTTTTGCTCCAAACCCGCAATAACAGACTGGAGGGACTCCATCTTGAACTTGAATACCCTCAAATACGGATTGAGATCCTTCAAGTTCAGGATTGGTCTGACCGAGCCGTCCGGCTTCGGTACGAGAAACAGGCTTGAGTAATAGCCCTGTTTCTGTTGATGAGCGGGAACAGGGATTAGTACCTTTGCGGATAGAAGCTTCTGGACCGCTGTCTGTAAGGCAATTCTTCTGTCGTCGGAAACTGTTAAACTCGTGGTAAAAAAAAACGCTGGTCAGTCGGGTTTGAAAATCGAGCTTGTAACCACAAATGATGAGATCCCTGACCCAAGCATCTGGACAGGACTGTACCCAGACTTCCCTGAAGTCCCACATATGAGCTCCCACCCTGTGGTCTCCCAGGTGGGAGGGAAGCCCATCATGTGGTGGTGGTAGTGGTGGAGGACTTAACCTCTGACTGGGTTGAGGCAGTGGAACCTCTGCCTCTACCCCTATGGCCACAGGAGGTGGAAGCTCCTCCCTTGGCCTGGCCTCGAAACTTGGAAGGGGCACGAAAGGATCGAAAGGAGGGACACCTATATGGCCTACGAGGGGCTGGAGCAGCAGACGGAAGATAAGTCGACTTACCGCCGGTGGCCTGAGAAATCCAGGCATCCAGACCCTTACTGAACAGGACCTCTCCCGTAAAGGGCATCGCTTCTGCTGCCCGCTTGGACTCTGTATCCGCTTGCCACTGCCGCAGCCAGAGAGCTCTGCGCGCCGAAATTGCTAATGCAGAAATCCTAGCACCGAGGGTACAGATGTCCTTGGAAGCCTCGCAAAGATAAAGGGCTGATTCACGGATGTGTTCTGCCAACTGTATCCACTGATCCGCCGGCAAATCATCCCAAATTCCATAGGACAATTGCTCCGCCCAAGCTTCCATCGCCTTGTTGACCCAACAACCTACCTGCGGCGGGCGATGTAATACCCCCTCCGCCACCGCCGAGTAAATAGTCTTCAAGGTGGATTCCAACTTCCTATCCGACGCCTCCTGAAGCGAAGTCGCTCCAGGAACCGGCAGAACCGTTTTCTTGGACAGATGAGACACCGAGGGATCCACAATCGGAGAGGTCTCATAACGCGTTCTGCTATCTGCGGGAAAAGGATAGGAAGACACATTTTCCTTGATACCTGAAATTTTGCGTCTGGATGTTTCCAGGCTGCCATTATGAGCGCATCTAGCTCCTCCGAAACTGGAAAAGTCACCGGCAAGCATTGGTTGGTGCCAAACCTTGAAGGGCGTAAGGCGTCCTGCTCTGTCTCCTCCACCTGTAATACTGAGCGAATAGCAGTAATAAGAGCCTCTATACCCTGAGCTACTGGTTCAGAGTCCTCATACACCTGATCATCATCAGTATTCTGTATATCTACCACCGCCTCATCTAATAGAGGCATATCATCGTCAGATTCCTGCAACACAGAGGCTAGCAATCTCTTTTTAGAAGCCTGTGGGGGGGGGGACTAAAGGACGGGGCTTGGGAAGGGATTACAGCCCTAGAGAGCCCTTCAACTGATTTTGCCAGGGAAACAGCCCATGCTGGTTCTGGCTCTGGTACCGAGACTAGCTGTCGGTACCTGGTTGCCTCTCTATCTTCCCGAGAGGCCTTCAGTTCCCTAGTCAGCAGGCACATAACCTTTGTGAGCTGTGCTGTCCATGCAGGGGTGCTCTGGGGTTCTGATGAGGGCTGGGCAGATGGTTCTGACCCACCATCCTCACATAAAAGGTGTCCCTGTTTCTGTGCTGCCTTGGAGCCTTTGCTTGCCATGTCAGCACCTGTCACCCTCCCCCACACAAACACAGCAATAGGCAGAAGGGAGGGGGGGGGGGGGGGGAGAGCAGGGAGAAATGCAGCCACAGCAGCCCTAAGATCTCCTGCACTCTACTATGCAGTGTACGCAGCCCTAATAAAGTATAGGTGCCCCAGTGCCCCCTGTCCCCACTGTAACAAGCTCACTGTGACCGGAGTGCTTCTATTTCCCGCCCTGCAGCCTGGAGGAAATGGCCGCCAGCATGCGCTAAACCCGGCGGAGCAGAGCGGGACTAAACTCCGCCCCCCTCCGTAAAGGCGCCAGATTCAAATCTGCTTCGCGCCTCCAGCGGGATCCCCGTGGCGGCTCTGTGAGCTGCGCCGAGCAGGAATCCCAGCGGGGGGAGCGGGCCGCGGCCGCCGGGACCAGCGATCAGAGCGGGGGAGCGGGTAGTGTGAGCCGCAGCCGCCTGGACCAACGTTAAGAACGGGGGAGCAGGGAGTGTGAGCCACTGCCACCGGGGGACCAGTGCAAAGAGGGGAAGCGGGGAGCCGAGGGTTTATAATAAATCAAAGTCCCTAGGCTAACCTGTGGCTCTCTGCACTGTAGCCAGTTGCTTACAAGCCTTAACATGAAAGCTGAGAATATAGTGATGTAAATTTTGGTTTGCTTACAGGACTAAAAGCAACACTTTAAAAAGACATTCAATACAGTTTAAATGGAGCCGCTGGGGCCGCTGTAATCAATCCTTAGCTTACGTACTTTTTACCCAATTCGCGTACAAAGCCCCGTACCGTGGGGGTCATTCCGAGTTGTTCGCTCGCAAGCTGCTTTTAGCAGCTTTGCACACGCTAAGCCGCCGCCTACTGGGAGTGAATCTTAGCTTATCAAAATTGCGAACGAAAGATTTGCAATATTGCGAAAAGACTTCTCTGTGCAGTTTCTGAGTAGCTCGAGACTTACTCTGCCAGTGCGATCAGTTCAGTGCTTGTCGTTCCTGGTTTGACGTCACAAACACACCCAGCGTTCGCCCAGACACTCCTCCGTTTCTCCAGCCACTCCCGCGTTTTTCCCAGAAACGGTAGCGTTTTGTCACACACTCCCATAAAACGGCCAGTTTCCGCCCAGAAACACCCACTTCCTGTCAATCACATTACGATCACCAGAACGAAGAAAAAACCTCATAATGCCGTGAGTAAAATACCTAACTGCATAGCAAATTTACTTGGCACAGTCGCACTGCGGACATTGCGCATGCGCATTAGCGACTAATCGCTCCGTTGCGAGAAAAAAATAACGAGCAAACAACTCGGAATGACCCCCCGTGTACGCACTTTGCGTACAAACACCGCGATGATCGTACAAAGTACACGCGGTGCGTACACACACAAAGACACGCCGTGAGCACTTTGCAGCTACACGTGTGACTGGATTTCACTTATATAACACTAGCAGGGAGAGACACGACACCAATTTGTATTTCAAAGACTATGTTGGGATCTGACCCACCAACGGTTCTTTACTAGCAGGGGGTTACAATAACAACAATACAATAAGAAAATGGCTACAGTCAATGGTACATATGTTTTGGTTTCGCCTGCGCTTCCCGGTCCGGTCCTCAATCATCAAGGTTGATGATCTTCAGAGACTGAGAGAGTGACCTGGCCTGCAGCTGGCTATTTATACATTTGTCCAAAATCTAACACAATGGGAACTGTAGTCTCTTTATCCATTGGACACAGGGATGGTCATTTACAGTACAGGAGAGGTCATAGGTCAGTTTGAATAGGTGGGCGATGTCTGTTCCAGGTGCACTTGCAGATGGTCTCCTCTGGGTTCCCGCTGCATATCAAGTGTACAGTAAATACAGTTAATATTTATATTCTGCTCCTGCGCATAACTATTCGTAGGAGCGTGCGATCTTCTGCAAACTAACACCGGAATATTGCTCTTAAAATACCCTACAGCTGGATACCAAACACCTCCTTATAACCTAGTTCTGTCCCCTCCTGTCCTGTAAAGGTGAATCCCTTTGTTCTTATACCATTTAAACATGTGTAACTCACTGGTGTGGTGCAGGGAGACTATGTGTACATTGTGCACTATTTGGATTAAATATGTAATGTGTTTTTATGGCTTTTCCATGTGATTACAAACACTACCGTAATTACTCATACCACGCGCTAATACGCAGGACCGCGGGAGCGATCACATGCAAATTGCGAATATGCGCACGCACGGCAGAGCAAGTACGCGCACAGAGGCCATCTGTGTGTAGTTTGTACTGCAATATTGTTCGACTTCGACAGTCCACCCTTTGGCAGTCATCAATAACTGCCACTAACTAATCAATAAACAGAAAAATATTACCTATACAATATATACAGAAGCTTGGATGATCGGGGGAGAGTTGTAGGCAGGAAATGTTTGACCTAGTGGGATAGTAAAAAGCATGTATGTATGAATCAGTGTCTGAGGGGCATGTATCATTGTGCCGTATATGTTCTACATAAGCTTCGAGGTATTGCGAACTATACATTAAATCCTCATCCCGTGTCGAAGTCAAAAATATTACATAAAGAGAACATACAAACTACACACATTTAAGTCGCTATATTTGCAAATACGCTCAGCGAGCACAGCCATATATGGTAGCACACGCATTTACACGGACATGCCACAGAGATGGATTCGACACTTATTTCATACAGTACATAATTATAATAATATCAAGCGCTAGACATCATAATGATTTAAAATTATCTAATGAATTAATGTCATGAATGTGTATTATTTGAACGAAGTAAGATAGACCTGTCATATTTACTATTAAAACAACCAGCTTAATGTGTAGATTAATTTGATACTTGTTATGAAGTTGTGGGACATTGCAGCAAATAGTTATGATTACATGTATAAAAGCTAAAATCACTTTTGTTAGAACAATGGATGTTACAGTGAACAGGAAACTCAGGCCAGCCCCTTTGGATGTCTTCAAGGCTGAATCTGATTACCATATACAAAGGAACTGGTGACTCATCATGAGTCCCCTCCCCCAGAAACTAGATGAGACATAAGCTGACCACACAGGAGGTCACTTACTTGCTTTTTGGTCTCAGAGGATGATGGAGGAGTTGCTGGCAGTTCAGTTCCTGTATTTATTTACAGAGAGAGGGAGACATAAGCTGCATTGGAGGGAATGGTAATTGTATCGCTGGCATGTAACTGAAACTGTATGTAATGGCATATAACTATATGTAACTATGTTCTAACTGCTTACTGTGGGAGTGTAACCATGTAACTATAGGTATACTGTACTTTGTAATATATATTGAATCCATATCCTTTTAATAACAAATATATACATCAATGAGCTTTGGAACTCAGATAATGTGTGGGTGTATTGTTTATCTCTTATGGAATACAGTGTTTTGCGATGTACAGCGCACTTTTATCGTATATGGTAATAAGATGCGCCTGGCGTCTGCAATATATATTAGAGCGGGCATTTTAAATATTTGTGAGAAATCAATTTGGCATTCTTACCCGTATTAAGGGTCTGTAAATGGGCAAACAAACACTACCGAGCTCTCTTCAGCTTCTTATTCCAACAAATGGGGAGCACATTTAGTTGATGATACATGGAGGGGGAACATATGTGAATGCTACTATATGTGTATATCACCTGTCGACTATGTGTGCCATTAACTGGAGGTTGCAGAGATGAAGATAAGACACATATATAAATATACATTCACATAAACATTTTGGGTAGGGTTGACGTCTTTTCATGGTTGGATGTATCTGGGCAGAGGGGGAGACAGAGAAAAACGGGTGAAAGAAAAGGCCATGAAATTCATTTTTACAATCCTTATCATATCACAGTTTCTATTAAGGGGTCATAAATTAAATCTGCTGCTGTAACAGCGCCCTCGCTCCTTAGACTCATCAAATTTGTACTGCACTTGCGCCGCGTTAGAATTCGCACACACCTAAATATCAGACCAATAATTATGATGACTCCCAGGATACAAAGGAGAAACTTCCCCACACTCATAATGACATTTTGATCCCACTCTCCTAACCCTGAGAACCATTTGCGTGGGTTCAATCATGAGACCCAGCTGATCAGTTCATTACCCACAGTCGCTAAGGTAAGGTTGTGCTTCCTCCTGAACTCCCACTTCAACTGTAAGATCTCGTCCATCTTCTGATCGATGATCTCCGTGGGGTCGTCAGTGTTGTTTGTAATATATGTACAACACTTCACACCATATTGAGTTGCCAGAGTAACACAGTACCCACCTGTCACGGCTGTAACATAATTAAGGATCATTCTGTGCTGGATCAGTTCCTTCTTGTAGGCTTGTAACTCCCTTCCCGTATACCTGAAGGTGTCATCATATATCTCGGAGATATTGTCTATCAAGTTTGCTAGCGCATGGATGTACCTATAATTTATAGTTCCTCTGGCAGTACGGGTGATATCTAATGCGAGAAGGAACTGAATCCCGGTGGATTCATGGATCAAATCAGAGGCTGCGTGCTCTGCCCTATCTATGAGGTGTCTTTTTATGATGTGTTCATAGTGTGTATGAGTATAAGGAGTCTGAGCGCTGCGGTGCACATCTTTCATCTTATCATGGTTTATGGTCATGACCTCTGGTAGTACCCTTCCAATGTAACACAGTCCCTCAGAGCTTGGAGCAAGCCACTTGTACGGTTTCCTCCCGTATATGAAATAGGCATCATCTGGGAGAACATAGGGGACAAAATGTAACATCACCATGTTGCAAACTTTCCAGATAAAGAAACCAATCCCTAGTTCTCTCATTTGCTCAGTACAAGTATCGGGCTGGATGATATGGGCACAATACCCTGATGATACTTTTCCAACCCACATGGTCTTGCTTCCACGTGTATACCTATACCGAAAATACCTCCCACTGTAGGCTATCTGGCGTACAAGTTCAGAGTCAATAGGAATCCTATCAGCTCTGTGTGAAAAAGTCATTGTCTGGTTATTCCAAGTCACTTCCCAATTTCCGGGTTTTCGGTAATTGGAAATATTGAAACACAACAGGGACCTATCTACGTTGTACTGGTGGAGCTTCAAGCTAGGGGGCCTAGAGATATTGCATTTCTTGTCTACCGGTCTCCCACCCCGTAATTTGAGTACCTCATCTATTGCTAAAGGGTATGGTACTAATCCTGACTTACTCTGCCCTTAAGGTACTTGTGAGCACAACCAACATTCCGTCTGGTTTAAGACCTTACCCACTAGTGAGTGGTAATCACTCAACGGATGTCGGTCCATGACGATATTAATGTTGGACTGACATCTCTGGATGCACCCATCTTCGACTATGTTCTCACAATTCCTACAAATACAATATTCATCAGACAATAACCCTTCACATTGCCTCCGAGCTCCATGACTACCCGAGCGCTTACTGATACCAGCCTTTACTCGAGTGATGTGCTGCTCCTGCGATCCTACAAATTCGTACTCGCCATCAGAAACCATTCCACATCCCCGCTCGACCTCTCTGGGACCCTCACCAAAACAAATTGTCCTGATCAAAAACAGAATTACTAGTAGAACCCGAAACGCAGTCTCTTGTGATAGATCCATTTCGTTAGGGGAAAGAAAGAAAATGAGGAGAAAAGAAAGGAAAATGCAAGGGAGGTGAAAAAAAGAAAATGGTGCGACAACCGTCCTAGATCTTGTTGCTCTCCGCGCTCAGGTGCCGTTCAACAGTCCTGCCTCTCAACTTTCCCGGAACAAACACTCTAGTGATACAAGGTTCTCTTCACCTTGCTCTTTGTCACGAGTTCTCTCCGGGTCAGCGACCTTCTTGCAGTGGGACGAGTGAACCCAAGTCTCTCTTTCGGCGACCTTTAGTGCTGTCGTGCTGGTTAACAAGACTTGGTATGGTTCTTCCCACCTGTCTATGAGGCAACCTGAGCGTAAGAAATTTTGAATCATCACATAATCCCCAGGCTCAATGTCATGACAATTACTGTTCGGTAGGTCAGGAATCACCAGCTTTAGATTTCTTTGTTGATTTCTCAGCTGCTGGTTCATCCTAACCAAATATTTCACAGTCACTTCATTATTGCATTTCAAATCATCCTGGGGGTCTATCATTACATGAGGTTGTCGACCAAAAAGAATTTCAAAGGGTGACAAGTTAAGCGGAGACTTGGGAGTGGTTCTGATGCTGTACAACACTAGTGGCAAAGCTTCTGGCCACGACAATCCAGTTTCAACCATTAATTTGCTCAGCTTGTTCTTAATAGTTCTATTCACTCTCTCCACCTTTGCACTCGCCTGTGGACGGTACGGAGTATGCAGCTTGCTATTAATTCCCATCAGTTTGCACATGTCCTGAAAGACTTCACCTGTAAAATGGGTACTCCTATCACTTTCAATCATTCTAGGGATACCATATCTACACACAAATTCCTGCACAATTTTCTTTGCAGTGAACGTAGCAGTATTTGTGGCAGCAGGGAACGCTTCTACCCAGTTGGAAAATACATCAATACATACTAACACATATTTAAAATTCCTACAGGGTGGTAACTGTATGAAGTCGATTTGTATTACCTGAAAAGGTCCGTCTGTCGGAGGGATATGGGATGGCTCTGTTGGTATTGTCTTACCAATATTCTTCCTCAGGCAAGTAAAACATGTCATTGCTCTCTTACCTGCATGAGAAGAGAATCCTGGCGCACACCAGTAGGCTCTTACCAGCTTGCACATACCCTCTTTGCCCAGATGAGTCAGACCGTGTGCTGCCTCAGCTAGACTTGGAAGATATGCTCTGGGGGCCACTGGCTTACCGTGTCCACCTGTCCAAAGTCCTGAGGACTCCTGACCATACCCCTTCGATTTCCAGACCGCCTTTTCCTGTAGGGAACACAAATTTTGCATTTCAATTAGCTGTTGTGTGTTGACCGTGTTAAATGTCATCAGTGATGTGATGTTCGTCTGTATGAGGGTGCTTGCTGCCGATTTAGCAGCTTTGTCTGCCCGGCTGTTACCAAGTGAAATTGGGTCTTGGTTGTAAGTGTGTGCTTTGCACTTGATAACAGCCACTCTGTCTGGTTCCTGTATTGCTGTCAAAAGCCTTTTGATGTGGGACGCATGCGCTACAGGTGTGCCAGCTGCCGTCATGAAATTTCTGAGGCGCCACAGGGCACCAAATTCATGCACCACTCCAAAGGCATATCTAGAGTCTGTGTATATATTAGCTGACTTACCCTTGGCCAATTCACATGCTCTGGTTAGGGCAACCAGCTCAGCAACTTGTGCTGAGTGCGGTGGGCCAAGGGGTTCAGCTTCTATGATACCTTAGTCATCTACAACTGCATATCCGGTGCACAAGTCTCCCAATTCCGTCTGTCTGTGGCAACTATCGTCAGTGTAGAAGGTAAAGTCTACTCCTTCCAGTGGGTTGTCACTGATGTCAGGTCTCGCAGTGAAAGTTTGGTTCAGGTATTCCATACAATCATGTGTATGAGTATCTGCACTAAATCCTCCTTCACCATCATTCTCATCCTCCACCCTTTGTGCCTGTCCAGGCACACTTGGCAAGTAAGTTGCAGGATTTAGTGAGCTGCATCTCTTAATGGTGATGTTTACAGGGGCCATCAGTGATAATTCCCACTTTGTAAATCGAGCAGATGAGACATGTCTGGTTTGGGCGGAGTTTAGTAAGGCTGATACTGTATGAGGTGTATGGATTGTCAAGTCGTTTCCTAACACTACATCCTCGCTTTTACTTACCAGCAAAGCTATCGTTGCAACACTTCGCAAGCAAGTTGGGAGAGACCGCGCTACAGTGTCCAACTGTGCACTGTAGTAAGCTACCGGTCTGCTGGCATCACCATGTCTCTGTGTTAAGACTCCTGCCACACACCCAGCACTTTCAGTACTGTACAATTCGAAGGGCTTCTCATAATCTGGCATACCTAATGCAGGTGCTTGCGATAGACACTGTTTGAGTCTCTCAAACGCCAGTTTGGACTCATCGTTGTGAGAGATCCGTTCCGGTTTGTTCGAAGAGACCATTTCTTGCAAAGGTAAAGCCAGTATAGAGAACCCTGGAATCCAGTTTCAACAGAACCCACACATTCCAAAGAAAATGCGGATCTGTTGCTGAGTTTGTGGCAGAGTCATGTCGCGAATCGCCTGTATTCTATCAGCGGTGAGGTGTCTAAGTCCTTGTGTCAAGCAATGTCCCAATTATTTGACCCTGGTCCGGCACAACTGCAACTTATCCTTTGAAACCTTGTGTCCTGTATGGTAAAGATGAAACAGAAGCTGTTTCGTATCTTTCAAGGACGATTCGAGTGAGTCAGAACACAACAATAAGTCATCAACATACTGTATTAGCACTGATCCACTCTCAGGTTGAAAAGATTGTAAACAGTCATGCAAGGCCTGGGAGAAAATACTCGGGCTGTCAATGAAACCTTGGGGAAGACGAGTCCAGGTGTACTGTACTCCCCTGTACGTAAAGGCAAAGAGGTATTGGCTGTCAGGGTGAAGCGGGACAGAACAAAAAGCAGAACAGTGGTCAATTTTGCTGTAGAGGGAATTTGCATGAGGATGACAGCTGGATTGGGCACTCAACTATTTTGTTTATCCCCCTTAGATCCTGCACTAGCATGTAACCCCTCCCCCCACTCTTTTTCACAGGGAAGATGGGACTATTGGTGGTGCTGGACGTCCTGACTAGTATGCCCTGCTGTAGCAGCCGCTCTATGACGGGGTACACTCCTAATTCTACCTCTGGCTTCAGAGGATACTGAGGGATTTTGGAGCTATCCTACCATCTTTTACTTGTACTGCTACTGGAGCTACATTCGCCATCAATCCAGTGTCCTGTCCATCTTTGGTCCAAAGGGAACCCGGTATTTGCGAGATCATTTCCTCTACCTTTGATGGACAAGTGTTTATAACAGTAGAATGCGACATTAGCCTTTGAGGGGTGTTTAGTATATCTTGCACTTCTTGAGCATGGTTCTCCAGTATATCCAAGAAGACACCCTCAGGAGTACAGTATATGACACACTGCATTTTACACAATAAGTCTCTGCCAAGTAGATTAGTCGGAGCCGATGCAGCCAACAGAAAAGAATGTTTGGTTTGCAAGGGCTCTATCGTAATCTCTGCAGGTCTACTCAAAGGGTATTGTTGCACCGTTCCTGTTACTCCCATTGCTGAAATCGTTTTACCCGTGGTTTTTACACCTGATGTGGAATTCAACACTGATCTGACCGCCCCTGTATTTATAAGGAAAGGTAATGGTACACCAGCTACATCAACCATGACCTCAGGTTCACTACCAAGGCTAGCAATCAACTTCACTGGCTGCAGACTACAGGTGTGGCCCAATCCCTATTGTGTAGTGGGACCCTCCTGCAGCGCATTGGCAGCTACAATATGTGAGGGGGGTAGCTGTGATTTTTCGGAGGCCTGCCAGTCCCTCCTTGGTGGGTACCTCCTTGTTTCCCCCCTATGTGGCTCATAATCTCTCCTATATGGTCCCTGATCCCAATTATGTGAATTGTAGTATGGCTCGTATTCAGGTCTAGGGGGTCTGTATACGTTATGTGTCCCTTTTATTCCTACAGTTCCTTGCAAATGTCCTTCCTTATTACAATAGAAGCATACTATTGACCGTGACTTACCATCAGGGGTCTGAGGTTTTGGCTGATGGGGTTTTCCTGTGTACTCACCGTCATCAGCTTATCCCCTTGCGACTCCCTGTGCTTACTGATGTTCCGATCGTGCTCGACAGCAGACTCTCTCAATGCAGCCACGAGATACCTCTCCAATTAGGTAGAGAGGTTTGCACCCTTGTTCTCAGTGCCTCCTTTAACCCGTCCATTAATACAGAAACAGCTACCTCCCTGTGGTGTGTATTATCCTTAATGTCCTCGATCCCAGTATATCTAGCTATTTCCTGCAGTGCTCGATGGAAATATTCAGATGCCATTTCACCTTCTTTTTGTCTTATGGAGAACATTTTATTCTATTTAACAACAGTAGGGAAATACACTCCTAATTGCAGGTTGATTTGCCGTACAGTCTCCTGATTGTATTCATCAGTGAGAGGTACCTTTGCGTCTAACTTACAATCCGTTATGAATTTCGGGATGTCAGTATTTGAGGGTAAACACTTCCGTAGCACTGTTCGCCAATCTTTATTTGTGGGCTTGTGGGCATTACCTAACTCTTTAATGAACCTCTGGCATCCGACTAGATCTTTTCTGGGTTCGGGAAATTCTGACATAATTGACCTTAACTCTGCCCGGGACCAGGGACAATGCATGGCAATGTTCCTGATGGGAGTCACCCCCTGAGTGTCAGTTTTCCCGTTGGGAACTGCAGTCACCCTGACAGGATTTAATTCAACTACATCATTATGGCTTGACTCTATAATGTGGGGAGCTATTGTCTCTGCATAGTGTATGGTGCCTGTGGACACGAACCTGTGGACACGACCTCACTTATCCCTCCGCTCGGGGGCCTTGCTACAACTCTTGGTGGTTGGGCCGTGCCCACCTGGGTGTCCTGTATGGTGGATGCTAGAGAGAGTGCCGATATCGTGCTGGGCTCATCTTCCTGCTCACAGTCCTGAGGAAAATTTAGAATGGGATACAGCTGGCGAGGGATAAGGTTAGGGTTAACACATTTATCAATCATTTTCCTATCTTTTACCGATGCACCATTGCTTGTAGACAATTTCTCCCCATCAATATATGGTGGTGGTGGTGGTGGTGCGCTCGCAATTGCTTTCCCGCTAGATTTGGAACTTGCTGTGCAAGTCAGTTCCTTTTGCATCTCCCCCTCTTGCTGCCACTGGTTTAAACAATTAGTATGTCTGACCCTTTGTTTTCTGGATTTAATCAGACATACTTTAATCCTTTTGTTCTGTAACACTTATGATTCAAAGCTACCAACCTTTGGGAATGGGGCCCTATCTTCCGCAGTCATACGTACCCACTCATTGCAAAAAGCCTCCGTGTGTGAACCATATTTTTCACACATAATAAACCTCGCTGACCCTTTTGGCCGCAATTCTGACCTTCTCGGTCCCAACTCTTCTACCTGAACCCTAGCTACCAAGCACCCACTGCTTGTGCAATTGGATCCCATCGCGGACTGTTTGCCTATAAATGCAATCCCCAAATGCACAATACAATAGACGGTGAAAGACACCTAATGCTTTCACTCGCTCCTTCTCCGCACTCACTCCAATAGTAAACACCGCGTACCCAGTGAGGCCCTAACTGGCTTCTATTCACTGGAAGTTTTTAGGAGTAACTTACCTCTTCCAGCGAATATCCGCCGCTGAAGATTTTTCCTGAGAGAGACCAGCGAAAACTTCCCTTTTAGATTTACATAAATCACGCTTGCGTATGCTCTACACAGCGATAATGATACCGCGATTTTATGCAAAATCTCGTAAAAGGGGTATCAAGTTGCGCTATGTATCGCACCCATAAACATGTGGTCCAATCGCACAGCGTATAGGTACTTGTTACCTATCCGGCCTACGACCACTGGAATCGAATCACAAGCTGCGAAACCTCAGCCGGAGCGTAATACAAAACCTTTAAACTTCAATTCACAATTTCTATACTTCTGCACAATGCACAATCCTATATTACGCTCCTCTACAAATCTCCTCATGATTTGCGTATTACCTTTACCTTTATTAACGTGAGTCAGCCGCCTCATTCCACCAAGTCTCCACTCACTTGTGTCACAACTGAGGGCCTGAGCTGACGGGAGGCAGCCTCAGTTGTAGGGGCTGAGATGTACCGGAACCTGGGAGGTTGTATCAGACCCCTGGACATGTAAGTAACATGAATAATAACTGCCCGAAGGCGTGACCACGACAACTTAGATAAAAGTCAATGATGTTTATTATGACAACTCCGCATCACAGCAGCAATAAAGAAAACGTAAAAGTCAGCAAAGAATAAATACAGTTCCTGAGTACTACAGCATGGCAGGAGCCACAGGGCACTGGTAGTGTGAGATAGTTCTTATGATCTTCTAGATGGAAAGTCCTTACCAGGCCCGGCTGTAGCAATGGAGATAACCCAGGATTGTACCAGCTGGTGTTCCAGGAAGAGCTGGGTTGCTGAAGGTAAAACAGCTGCTGTGGATACTGGCTGGAACCAGACTGTTGTTAGCACGGAGTGGATACTGGCTGGAACCAGTTAAATAATAAATGAACTTTGGGAGCGATAAAATGTGAACTGAAATGTAGAACTTGAGAGCGGAGAAATAATAATTCCGGTGGAGAGTGGTAAAGTGTAGAAAGGACACCGGCCCTTTAAGGGAAGCTGTATTCTGCTGGAAGCTGAGGCTGGAAGCAGGTAGTGTTGTAGCTGGAAACAGATGAATCCACAATGGATTGGAGAGTCAGGCTACACCGCAGGTGGAATGCTGGTGCGGGTCTCTATGGTGGAAGTCTTGAGACAGGAGCTGGAACCTGGAAGACAATCATAGAAGAGAGACAAACAGGAACTAGGTTTGACAACCAAAGCACTGACGTCTTCCTTGCTCAGGCACAGCTTACTTATACCTGCAGCAAGGAAGGGGTTGGCTAGGCAATTATGCAAATCAACAATACAAACAGCAGATTGGTGGAAATGATCAGATGACAGAATCCAAGATGGCTGCGCCCATGCAGACACTTGGAGGGAAGTTTGGTTTGTAATCCATGTGGTCTGGGAAACAGTAATGGCGGCGCCGGCCACCGGAGACAGGAGACGCCAGGCTGATAGATGCACATTTAACCACGCGGGCACAGCGGAGGCCGCGGCTGATGAAAACACCACTCTGACACTCTGCATGTGGAAACTCAGGAACAGCGGAATCTGGTCCTGGAACGCTGAGCCCGCCTTAGGAGGCATCTGAAGGGTAAGTAATGGCGTCCAGATACCCGGATCGTGACAGCACCCCCCCCTTTAGGAGTGGCCCCAGGACACTTCTTAGGCTTTAAAGGAAACTTTGCGTGGAAATTTCGGACCAAGGCAGGAGCATGGACGTCAGAGGCATTGGTCCAAGAGCGTTCTTCAGGACCATAGCCCTTCCAGTCAATGAGATACTGAAGTTGACCGTAACGGTGACGTGAGTCCAGGATCTTGGCCACTTCATACTCAACGCCTCGTTGAGTTTGGACTTTCGGAGTTGGTGGAAGTGAGGAATGAAACCGATTCAAGATTAGCGGTTTCAACAGGGAAACATGGAATGTCCTGGGTATTTTTTTTTTTTTTTTTATTTAATATTTTTATTAAGTCGAGTAAACTGTTACAATACAGACAGGAGATGACAACTCCGAGTAAATATTGAATCACATACAAGTTATCCCGTGGAGGGGTAACCCAATATAACAAGAACAAAGGAGTGCGTCAATGATGACAAATGTGTATATCGACTACAGTTTTTCTGAGTTTAAACAATGATAAACATAAAGAGGAGAAGTAGTAAGAGGAAAGAAGAATCTGAGGAGAAGACAGAAAGAGTGGGAGAAAGAGAAGGAAAGGGAGGGGGGGATGGGAGAGTGGTGGATCGTCAGAGAAGTTAGCAGGGTGGGAGTGTGCCTTGGAGGGCAAAACCCCCCTGGCACAGACCCAGTCAACTGTCCAACCAAGGACGGCATAGCATCTCTTATATTTATTATGACCTTTTTGGTATAGGTTAATGCATCATACCGCATCACATTACATCACACCCCTGAGGTGGAGGGTGTAATAAAGATGAACCAAGGTTCCCATATCCTCCTATATTTGTCCGATCTGTCATGTAGGGATGCTGTAATTTTCTCCATTGTGGAGATATGCCAAATTTTAGCTATTAGCATGCTCCTACGGGGGGTAATGGTTTTTTTCCAATTCTTAGCTATAACACAGCGGGCTGCATGTAAGATTTGAAGTACTAGGCTATTTGCATGGCTATCTAAATTGGGTAAGGGAAGGCCCAGCAGGGCTGACCATGGGCCCAGGGTTATTCGTGAACAGAAGATAGAACTAATGAGAGCTTCCACCTGAGTCCAGAACATGTGTATTTTTGGGCAAGACCACCATATGTGTTTGAAATCTCCGGTTTGGCCGCATTCACGCCAACATAGTGGAGAGGACCCTGGAAAAATCCTGTGCAGGGTCGCAGGGACCCGATACCATCTCGTGTAGACTTTATAAGAATTTTCCTTTACTAAGGAGGAAATTGAAGACTGGGCTACTTTTTGTCTAATGGTTTCCCAGGAGTCTTCATCGGGAGGTGGGCCTAGGTCCTGTTCCCACTTACTTTCATGGGGGAGTAGATCAACAGCCTTCAGGGAACGTAACAAACCATAGAGTATGGATATAATGCCCTGCCGCATAGGAGAATAAATACAAAGACGCTCCAAGGGGGTAGGCTGGCGAAAAACCTGGGATTTGGGAAGGGAGCTTAAAAAGGAGCGGAGTTGTAAGTATTCATATGCCACAGGTTGGGAAATATTATATCTGTCTTACAGCGATTGAAGGGACCGCCATGAGGACCCATCTATAAAATCAAACACCAGACCCGGGCGCGGGTCCAAATGGAGCCACGAGTGGGATCGCAATGTTGAGCCTGGGGGGAAATCCCGGTTATCCCAAATAGATGTGATGGGTGAAGGGAAAGTGGACAGGCCGTAATGTCGAATACAGAAAAGCCACAGGGAGCAGGTGAGTTTTGTTGAAGGGATACAAGTATGCATTGGCCGTAGTGGCTTAGTTGGCGTAAGGAGGGAAACCAAAGTGGAGACCCCGGCCACAAAGAGTTCAATTTGGATCCAGGGTAGGCGGGGGGTTGGGGAGAACCATGCTAGAGCCTGACTCAGGTGGGTTGCATGATAGTATTTACGGATGTCCGGCAATCCCCTACCTCCCATTAATGGGTCACGTACTAGGGTGGAGGTCTTGATTCTAGGGGGTTTATTAGACCATATAAATTTTACGAAGAGTTTCTGCATTCGACGTAAGGCCTCCGCGGGGATACTTACGGGAATTGTTTGAATCAGATACAGAATCCTGGGGAGGATGTTCATCTTTACTGAGACTATCCGTCCGAACCAGGCTATGATCTGTTTATCCCAAGCTCGAAGGTCTGACTCTATACACTTAAACAGAGCTGGGAAGTTCTCCGAGTATAGAGAGTCGTAGGAATTAGTGATATACACGCCTAGATACTTAATTTTCTTAGTGCGCCAGGAAAAGTTAAAGTTAGCAGCTAGGAGAGATCTGGTATTCCCGTCAAGATGCAGAGGGAGGGCTTCTGATTTAGAGTAATTAATGCGATATCCCGAATAGTGAGAATATAATGATAGGGTTTTAAATAGATTAGGGATAGAAATATTAGGAGAGGAGAGAGTTAAAAGAACGTCGTCAGCGAATAATGACAATTTGAATTCCTCCCCACCAACAGGGATTCCCTTAATGTCGGGGTTGGACCTAACCATACACGCCAGAGGTTCGATCGTCATGGCAAAAATTAGTGGTGACAGGGGGCACCCCTGGCGTGTACCATTGCTGATGTGAAAGAGGTGAGAGTCTTTGCCATTAACCCGGACTCTAGCAGAGGGGTTGGAGTATAGTGCCTGAATACCCTGAAGTAGGCTTCCTCCCAGGCCGAACCTGCGCAGAGTGGCGAACATGAAAGGCCATAGTATTTTGTCAAAAGCCTTCTCTGCGTCAAGCGAGAGAAGGATGGAGGGCAATCTGGTTTTGTTAATAAGATGGACCAGATTAATAGTTCTCCGTGTATTGTCTCTAGCCTGCCGGCCTGGGATGAAGCCCACCTGGTCAGCGTGTATTAGATGTGGGAGAATTGGGTTTAATCTTAGGGCTAGGATTTTAGCGAATAGTTTAATATCGTTATTTAATAAAGAAATGGGGCGGTAGCTAGCACAGGAGTTAGGATCTTTCCCAGGCTTATGGATCAAAACTATTCGTGCCTCCAATGCGCGGGGAGAAAGGGGGTTACCGTTTAGAAATCCATTGAAGAGCCTGCAAAGGTGGGGTAATAAAGTCCCCTTAAATTTCTTATAGTACATAATTGAGATCCCATCAGGTCCAGGGGCTTTACCTGGTTTCTGAGTTTTGAGAGCATTCTCTAATTCCTCGACAGTAATCTCTGAGCTCAACTGAGAAATTGTCGAGCTACTCACGGATGGTAGATTACATTTATCTAGGAGGGAGTCGATCCCCTCATCAAATCTCTGTGATGAGGAGGAGGACGCCTCCGAGTTATACAATGATTTGTAAAACCCTTCGAATTCATCCAAAATGCGATCAGGGTCATGAGTCAGAGTTCCTTGTTTGGTGCGAATGGATAAAATATTTTTGGAAGAAATCTGAGCCCTCAACTTTCTGGCTAGGAGTTTATCTGCTTTGTCTCCTTTTTCATAATATAACTGATTAAGACGTCTAAGGCACTGTTCAGTTTTGTGTGATAAAAGCATATTGAGTTCGCCCCTGACTTTAAGTACCTTTTCTAAATCAGCAGATTTTAGGGAGGCCTTATGGGTTTCCTCCAACTGATGAAGTTGATTAGATAGCTCTAAAATTTTTTGGGAACGCTGTTTATGGAGTCTGGCCGCGGTCTGGATGAAGTGGCCCCGAAGGACCGCTTTATGTGCCTCCCACAGGGTCATGTCAGATATACCGGGTGTTTGGTTCTCGGTGAAATAATCAGTCAATGCCTGAGTGGTTTGTTGTAGCACTTCAGGCTGTTGAAGAAGGGCATCATTAAGGGACCAAGAGGGGGGGGAGGAAGAACGAGCCAACCCCGACAAAGTCAAAGAAATAGGGGCGTGGTCGGACCACGTTATTGGGTAAATACGGCAATTCTGTATTTTAGAGGTCAGGTCTCTTCCGACCATTATCATGTCAATTCTAGTATATAAATTGTGGACTGGGGAAAAAAACGTATAATCTTTAATTAAAGGGTCGGCAACCCTCCAGGAGTCAAATAGTAGATGATTTTTAAGTAGCGAGTGCAAAGCTCTGGAGTTACGGGCGCTTAAGTGTGACTGGGAGGGTGGGAGGGGGCGGGATCGATCAAGATTATGGTGTAGTATAGTATTAAAGTCTCCCGCTATTAAGAGGTCACCTTTCCTACATTGGGCAATTTTAGAGTCTAAGGAAGCAAAGAACGAGGCCTGATTAACGTTGGGAGCGTAAATATTGACCATAGTGATGGGAGCATTATTGAGTTTGCCTACTATAATAAGGAACCTACCGCGTTTGTCTTTAATGATTCGGTCTGGTTCCAACTGTAAATGAGCGGGAATCAGAATGGCGACCCCTCTTTTCTTTTGGGTGCGGTCGCAGGCGTGTATGGCGACAGGGTGGCGTCTAGAGCGTAGTTCAGGATGGGAGACACCTCTAAAATGCGTCTCCTGGAGGAATACCAGATCTCCCCCTACCTGTTTCAGGAACAGAAATAATTTGGTCCTCTTTTGGGGACTATTGAGACCCTTCACATTATAGGATATTACATTAATAGACATATTGTTACCAGTATGAGCTTATCATAATTAAACCTGACGGTCCAGGGATGATCTCCCGGGGAGACAAGGGGGACAAGGGGGAAAGGAAGAGAAAGAAGAGAAGAAAGAGGGGAAAGAGACAGGAGAAATAAAAAGAAACATCTAGAAGACTGTAAAATAAACATGTGTATTTGACCGAGCCAACGACCCATTGTACACGGCGTACGGGTCCGTATGTTTGAGCACCCGTATGGGGAATCTAAGGGAGATAGGAACTCCCCTATGCTCAAACTTGACTATAGTGGCTCGGCGGGGGGACGCAGCTCCGACCACCAAGGGGCCCACCAACTAAGCCTGACGGGGGCGACCAAGGGGGTCGGAATAACATCTAACCATAATGAACCACCGATAAGAACCGATAAACAGAATAAACATAGGCTAAATTATATAAGCTCAGCTCAGGGAGGAACTTTTAAACCTCCAAATCAGATAGCATAACAGTATCAGTGAACATATAATAACCCATCAGAGCATCTATAAAGGAGCTTTCATGGTGGGTCCTGATTTGTAGGAATCTTCTCCGGGACTGTCGACCAAAGGCGTCGAGGAGCTCGCTGTGGGAGGGGAGAGTTCGGTGAATGTCGGGGATCTGGTGCTTCTCGTGGGGAGGATGATTTATTGGGCTCCGGTGGGGATAAGTTCAGTCTTAACAGGAGCCTGTGAGCTTCCTCCTTGGATCGTGCCAGCATTCTCTTCCCATCAAGCTGTACAATTAGGGCAAAGGGAAAACCCCATCTGTAGCGTGTGTTGTTATCCCTGAGGATTTGGGTGTATTCCTTCAGGTCGAAGCGCCTCTTAAGAGTAGTAGGGGATAAGTCCTGGAACACCAAGAGCTTGTGCGATTCGAACAGACAGACGTCCTTGTTCCGGGCAGCTATTAGGATTTTCTCTTTAGTTTTGAAGTAGTGGCAGCGTAGAACTACGTCGCGAGGAGGGGACGAGGTTGAGGGTTTTTGGCGAAGGGAACGGTGAGCCCTATCTAGGAGGAATTGTTCACGTGGGATGTCTGGCAGGAGGTGTTGAAAGAACCGGAGGAGGAAATCCTCCAGTTGTGTTGGTTCCACCGATTCCGGGATATATTTAATGCGCAGGTTATTACGTCGTGCGCGGTTATCAGCGTCCTCCTGTTGGTCCTGGATCAAGTAGATATCCTCTTGCATGACTTGAACAGAATGTTCTAGCTCTTGCTGGAAGGTGATGACCTCATCGATTTTCTGTTCAACATCATTGGTGCGGGCCCCGAGATCAGATATCTCCGCCTTGAGACCGGAGATGGCTTTGTGAATCTCGGAATGGAAGGCCTGTTTTAGCGACTTCATTTCCGTTAAAATTGAGGCGAAGCAATCTTTCATGGAGGGGTCTGGGACAGACGAGTCTTCCTCCGATTCCGAAGCCAAGTCAGGGGGGGGGGCGGCAGGTAGTTTAGCTGCACTAGACTTCATTTTGGAAATGAAGGACGATATTTCCGCCGATGCTGCTGTGGCTTTCTTGGACTTGGATTTAGATTTAGGCATGGTGTGCGACAGTCCCGAAGATAGAGAGGGTCAAAGGTCAAAGCCGAGCCATAACGTGAGTAGTTAGTGATCCATCATGAAATGAGTATAGAGAATAAACATAGAAAGACCCCCAGGGTCGTACCCGCAGGCACTCAGCAAGCCATTCCCCCGGCCACCAGTATCATGGAGGGGTGATATGTAGAGGTGCACTGCCAATGTAGGGAAGAGAGATGATAGGCCAACATATGTGGGGGCCCAGCTGATCACAGCTTAGATGCCCAGCGCGGCTCACAATTGTGGTCCGAGGGGAAGGCCGCAACCCGCAGGAGGGCTAAAAAAAAGCGCTCCCCGATTCTGCGGGGTCCCCCTCAGTGGTTGCAGCGGGGCTTATGAGAGTGTCAGAGGGGCTCCTGGCTTCTCAGGGAGGGGATGAAAATCCGTGGGGTTATATATTTTAAAGTGCCCACTGGAGCAGCATAGAATTGTTTCTTCTCACTCTGCTAGCCCCTTTCACCAGTAATTTACCCCAAGTTAGCCACCAGGGGGAGCCCTTGGCTTGGGTTTTGCTGTGGAGCCTATGGTTTGGTGGGCCCTGTCATCAGCCAGGCAGTGTGCTTAAAGAGAGTCCCTGGACTCTGGATGGGGGCTAGGCCGCAGTCCGCAGGCAGGCGGCAGGGATCTCGACCAGGTCCCAATCTCCAGCCACAGATGCAGGGGGGTGACCAAACCCCTTCACTAGCCACGAGTGCGGGTGCAGGGAGAGAGCGTGTGTGCCCTGCTGATCTGCGAAGCAGTGCCCTCCGGCCAGGACAGGCGTCCGGAAGTATGGCGGGTCCCGAGGTCCGCACAGCGCGCGGCGGGAGAGGACAGCGCGTCTCCCCCTCAAGGTGAGCCAGCAGCTAGGTGGTCCAGGCGGGTGAAGCCTCCGCGTCTCGGGGCCGCGGGCGGGGAGCGGCAGCTCAATGTGGGCAGCTGGCGCGGCAGACACGGGACGGGCTCCGGCTGTGGAGCGAACTCACCGCTGCGGAAGGGTCCCTCTCCAGGTCCTATGAGCAGGTCCCGATGGATGCAGGTAGGGGGTCCGGTCTCAGCAGGGTGCTCGCGCGCGCCGCCGGGCGAGCTCCTCCGGCTTCCGCTCCACTCCAGGCCCCGGCTTCCGTTTGGGGAGGTAGGCCGCAATCCGCAGGAGCGCTTAAAAGCGCTCCCCGACTCCGCGGGCTCCCCAGGTATCGGCAGTAGGGTCAGGCAAGCCTGAGAGGTGTTTTATGGCTGGATTGGGGTACAGGAGCAGGGGGAAAAAGGGCTCTATGAGCGCCGTTTAGGGAGAGCTAGTTTGCAGCACGTCTTCCCAGTTTGCCAGCCAGGCCACGCCCCCTGTCCTGGGTATTTTTAAGAAGGGAGGTAACTGGAGTCTGTAAGCAACAGGATTGATGACTTGATCAATTTTAAAAGGACCGATGTAGCGAGGTGCAAACTTCATACTGGGAACTCTTAACCTCAAATTCTTCGTGGATAACCATACCCGATCACCCACCTTGAGAGCAGGAACTGCTCGACGCTTCTTATCCGCAAACTTCTTGTACCTGAACGATGCCTTGAGCAGAGCTGATCGTACGCTCTTCCAGATATTGGCAAACTGATGCAAGGTGATATCCACTGCGGGAACAGAAGTTGCTGGAAGCGGTTGGAACTCAGGGACTTTAGGGTGGAATCCAAAGTTGGTGAAGAATGGTGTTGAAGAAGATGAAGAATGATACTGGTTGTTATGACAGAACTCGGCCCAGGGAAGTAATTGAACCCAGTCATCTTGAGAGGAGGACACATAGATGCGGAGGAAGGACTCCAAGTCCTGATTCACCCTCTCAGTTTGACCATTGGTCTGAGGATGGTAAGCCGTGGAAAACTTTAACTTGACTTGGAGGACTTGACATAAACTTCGCCAGAATTTGGCTGTGAATTGAACTCCTCGATCTGAGATAATTTCTTCTGGAAGACCGTGGAGTCGGAAGATCTCTTGTATGAATACTTGAGCCAACTTGGAAGCTGACGGAAGACCGGTGAGAGGAATGAAGTGTGCCATCTTGGTGAACCGGTCAACTACCACCCAGATGGTATTGAACTTGTTGCACATGGGCAAATCTGTAATAAAATCCATCGACAAATGGGTCCATGGTCGACGGGGAACAGATAGTGGAACCAGTTGCCCCGCAGGCGACTGGCGGGATACTTTATGTTGAGCACACTTTGGGCAAGATGCAATAAACTCCAAAACGTCCTTTTTCAGAGTTGGCCACCAATAGGACCTAGAGATAAACTCCAGGGTTTTTTGGATACCTGTATGTCCGGCAAAACGGGAAGCATGGGCCCAATGCATGAGCTTCTTCCTTAGTGTCGGCTTCACAAAACTTTTCCCTGATGGGGGCGTAGAGTCCATCCCTACCGTGGAGAATGCCAACGGATTTATAATAGGATGCTTGTCTGAAGACTCTGACTCATTTTCTTGCTCCCATGAGCGGGAAAGGGCATCGGCCTTGCGATTCTGAGAGCCCGGACAGAACTGGAGTTTAAAGTCGAACCTGGAAAAGAAAAGTGCCCATCTGGCCTGACGAGGGTTGAGACATTGTGCGCCTTTTAGATATAGAAGGTTCTTGTGGTCTGTAAGGATGGTGATTGAATGAGAAGCTCCCTCCAACAGATATCTCCACTCCTCTAGAGCGAGCTTGATGGCTAGCAACTCCTGGTCGCCAATGGCATAGTTGCGCTCCGCTGGGGAGAACTTCCGTGAGAAGAAACTGCAAGGATGTAAATGACCATCTTTAGCCCTCTGAGATAACACCGCTCCTACTCCAACGGAGGAGGCATCCACCTCTAAGATGAAAGGAGAGTCGACGTCAGGCTGTTTCAGGACAGGTGCAGAGATGAACCTCTGTTTTAAAAGATGAAAAGCTTGCATGGCTTCTTCAGACCACTTGGACGGGTTAGCACCCTTCTTGGTGAAAGCAGTAATAGGCGCCACAATGGTGGAAAAGTCTCGTATAAACTTTCGGTAATAATTGGCGAACCCTAAGAACCTCTGGACCCCTTTGAGGGTTAAGGGTACTGGCCAATTCTGGATTGCTTGTAGTTTCTCAGGATCCATCTCTAGTCCGGAACCGGACACAATGTACCCTAGAAACGGAATGGACTTGACTTCAAAGGCGCATTTCTCTAATTTGCAGTAGAGATGATTGACACGGAGACGGGACAGAACCTCCTTTACCCAGAAACGATGTTCCTCTAAATTGTTGGCAAAAATGAGGATATCATCTAGATAGACCACGACATGACGGTATAGAATGTCTCTGAAGATCTCATTGACGAAATGCTGGAAGACAGCTGGAGCATTGCTCAATCCGAAGGGCATGACGAGGTACTCATAATGTCCGTCACGGGTGTTAAATGCGGTCTTCCACTCGTCACCCTCACGGATCCGGATGAGATTGTATGCACCTCTCAGGTCCAGCTTTGTAAAGATGGTAGCTCCGCTAACTCTGTCAAAGAGCTCAGTAATCAGGGGTAAAGGATAGCGGTTCTTGATGGTAATGTCGTTCAAACCTCTGTAGTCGATGCACGGCCGCAGACCACCATCTTTCTTCTTTACAAAAAAGAAGCCTGCGCCGGCTGGAGAAGAAGAAGGTCGAATGAACCCCTTTGCTAGGTTCTCTTTTATGTATTCCTCCATAGAATGCGTCTCGGGGAGAGACAACGGATAAGTTCGGCCTCGAGGTGGAACCTTCCCTGGAACGAGATCAATCGGGCAGTCCCATTCTCTATGAGGGGGAAGGATATCAGCAGAAGCTTTACTGAACACATCCGTGAAATCTTGATATGGAGGAGGTGGAACATCAGACGACCTGGGGGAGGAGGAACAGACAGGCAACACTTTAAACAAACATGTCTTAGTACAGGAGGAACCCCATGCCAGGATTTGCGTAGTCGTCCAATCAATTGTAGGATTGTGAAGACGGAGCCATGGAAGGCCCAGGACCACAGGATGTGTGGCTCTTGGAATCACTAAAAGTGAAATAAGTTCGGAATGAAGAACTCCCACTCTCAGACGAACTGGTAGAGTCCTTAGAGAAATAACTGTATCAAAAATTTTACTGCCATCCACAGCAGTTAAGGAAAAGGACGAAGGAAGTCTCTCGGTGGGTAGGGACCACCGTTTAACATAGGCTTCGGTAATAAAGTTCCCAGCTGCTCCGGAATCCAGGAGGGCAATGACGTTCTGATAACGTTGAGCAACTTGAAGCGAGACTGGGAGGTTACAATCTTGAGGAGATGGAGAGGAGATCATTACTCCTAGCCGGCCCTCTCCTTGGCGAGCTAGGATTTGGAGTTTCCCGGACGTTTGGGACAGGCATTAATGGTGTGAGACGGAGCTGCACAGTACAAACAGAGAAACTCGGAGAGACGTCTTCGGCGCTCAGCAGGAGTTAAACGGGAACGGCCAATTTGCATGGGTTCATCTTTAGTTGGTGACAGTTGGCGAGGAGGAGGAGCAGAAGATTTTGGAGCAGATGATCTTCCACGCTCAGTTGCTCTCTCTCTGAAACGTAAGTCAACTTTCGTACAAAGTGAGATTAACTCATCTAACTTGGAGGGTAAGTCTCTGGTAGCTAACTCATCTTTAATACGCTCGGATAAACCATGCCAGAATGCAGCATACAGGGCCTCGTCGTTCCATGCCAGTTCGGATGCCAGGATCTGGAACTGTATAAGATATTGTCCTACAGTACGTGATCCCTGGCGTAAACGGAGAATCTCAGACGAAGCTGAAGTTACCCGGCCTGGCTCGTCGAAGATGCGCCTGAATGTTGACACGAATGCAGTGTAAGAAGATAGCAGGGTGTCGGACCTCTCCCATAACGGTGATGCCCAATCGAGGGCTGAGCCACTGAGAAGAGAAATAATGTAGGCAATTTTTGTACGGTCACTGGGGAAATTGCCAGGTTGTAGCTCAAACTGAATCTCACACTGGTTGAGAAATCCCCTGCAGAATCTTGGAGATCCGTCAAATTTTGCTGGCGTTGGAAGATGAAGACGTGGAGCAGGAATGGGTAAGGTGGGTGGGGTTATAGCTGGAGTCACTGTGGTTGACGCACCAGACGCGCCTGATCCACGGAGAGTGGTCTGAATCCCATCCAGCCGAGTAGAGAGATCCTGGAGACAGCGGATGATGTGGCCCTGTGCAGCCTCCTGATGTTCTAGTCGGGCTGCCAGTTCTTGCATCGGCCTGGCCGCTTGATCCTGGTCTCCGGCTGGATTCATTAGGTCAGTGCTTACTGTCACAACTGAGGGCCTGAGCTGACGGGAGGCAGCCTCAGTTGTAGGGGCTGAGATGTACCGGAACCTGGGAGGTTGTATCAGACCCCTGGACATGTAAGTAACATGAATAATAACTGCCCGAAGGCGTGACCACGACAACTTAGATAAAAGTCAATGATGTTTATTATGACAACTCCGCATCACAGCAGCAATAAAGAAAACGTAAAAGTCAGCAAAGAATAAATACAGTTCCTGAGTACTACAGCATGGCAGGAGCCACAGGGCACTGGTAGTGTGAGATAGTTCTTATGATCTTCTAGATGGAAAGTCCTTACCAGGCCCGGCTGTAGCAATGGAGATAACCCAGGATTGTACCAGCTGGTGTTCCAGGAAGAGCTGGGTTGCTGAAGGTAAAACAGCTGCTGTGGATACTGGCTGGAACCAGACTGTTGTTAGCACGGAGTGGATACTGGCTGGAACCAGTTAAATAATAAATGAACTTTGGGAGCGATGAAATGTGAACTGAAATGTAGAACTTGAGAGCGGAGAAATAATAATTCCGGTGGAGAGTGGTAAAGTGTAGAAAGGACACCGGCCCTTTAAGGGAAGCTGTATTCTGCTGGAAGCTGAGGCTGGAAGCAGGTAGTGTTGTAGCTGGAAACAGATGAATCCACAATGGATTGGAGAGTCAGGCTACACCGCAGGTGGAATGCTGGTGCGGGTCTCTATGGTGGAAGTCTTGAGACAGGAGCTGGAACCTGGAAGACAATCATAGAAGAGAGACAAACAGGAACTAGGTTTGACAACCAAAGCACTGACGTCTTCCTTGCTCAGGCACAGCTTACTTATACCTGCAGCAAGGAAGGGGTTGGCTAGGCAATTATGCAAATCAACAATACAAACAGCAGATTGGTGGAAATGATCAGATGACAGAATCCAAGATGGCTGCGCCCATGCAGACACTTGGAGGGAAGTTTGGTTTGTAATCCATGTGGTCTGGGAAACAGTAATGGCGGCGCCGGCCACCGGAGACAGGAGACGCCAGGCTGATAGATGCACATTTAACCACGCGGGCACAGCGGAGGCCGCGGCTGATGAAAACACCACTCTGACACTCTGCATGTGGAAACTCAGGAACAGCGGAATCTGGTCCTGGAACGCTGAGCCCGCCTTAGGAGGCATCTGAAGGGTAAGTAATGGCGTCCAGATACCCGGATCGTGACAACTTGGTGTACCCACGGGACCCGAATTTCCGGGGTTCAAATCCTCTCACTCCACTTTCACTCACTCAAATACATCTTATTTTTCTTTTCTGTACAGAAAATCTTTTACTCCCTTTAGGTAAGTAGCTTTTTTCCAGAGGTGCTCACAGTTTTTAAACTAAATTTTAGAGTAACCTGCTTTTGAAACTGGATAGTTATGTGCTATTGTATTAAATGTCTACTATCCCACCTTAATTGAACAAATATCATGTGCTTTGTACTTAGCGTCCGTATTCCTACGCAACCTTGCGTAAACACGCGACCAGCGTGCCTTTTACACTACGAGCGCTCTCCTGTACTTTGTCCGGACCACGTGTACAAACGTGCGTCCGCAATAAAACAAACCACACAATCTCTATAAATGTGAGCAATACAAACTTTAATTACTCACTTAATACACCCCACACTTGTTCCGTATAACCCTTTATGACTGGGCCAGAACAGCATTTTGTGTTTTCTTATAATTACTCCCTTAAATACATTTATTTCAAATTTATCTATATAGCAAACAAATGTATCCGATTTCACACAGGTTTAAGAATGATTACTACCCTATGGCAACAATGTATGGGAGAGTCTGCAAACTATTGGTATGCTTTGTGTACGCTCTTGGCTCCAAAATTGCACAGACTTTTAAATAGCTTTTTTCCTGTTTACCTCCGGGTTCTATCAGCACCTCTGCAAACTAGGCAGAGCAGACGCAATCTAACAGCACACAAATAGGGTTTTTAGAACATCCAACAACCAGAAACAGGTTTAACGTAGATATCTTTCCACCCTTTGCTGATAGATAAAAGTCTGCTATGACCTGCTAGCCTTTGAGTATGTGAAAAAAACGGATCGAGCTCCCAATTGTAAATGTTGGTTTACTTACAGGACTAAAAGCAACACTTTAAATAGACATTCAATACACTTTAAATGGAGCCGCTGCGGTCGCTGTAATCAATCCTTAGCCTACGTACTTTTTACCCAATTTGCGTACAGAGCCCCGTACCGTGTACGCACTTTGCGTACAAACGCCGCGATGGTCGTACAAAGTACACGCGGTGCGTACACACGCAAAGACATGCCGTGAGCACTTTGCAGCTACACGTGTGACTGGATTTCACTTATATAACACTAGCAGGGAAAGAGAGACACGACACCAATTTGTATTTCAAAGACTATGTTGGGATCTGACCCACCAACGGTTCTTTACTAGCAGGGGGTTACAATAACAACAATACAATACAATAAGAAAATGGCTACAGTCAATGGTACATACGTTTTGGTTTCGCCTGCGCTTCCCGGTCTGGTCCACAATCATCAAGGTTGATGATCTTCAGAGACTGAGAGAGTGTCCTGGCCTGCAGCTGGCTATTTATACATTTGTCCAAAACCTAACACAATGGGAGTTGTAATCTCTTTATCCATTGGACACAGGGATGGTCATTTACAGTACAGGAGAGGTCATAGGTCAGTTTGAATAGGTGGGCGATGTCTGTTCCAGGTGCACTTGCAGATGGGTTCCCGCCGCATATCAAGTGTACAGTAAATACAGTTAATATTTATATTCTGCTCCTGCGCATAACTATTTGCAGGAGCGTGCGATCTTCTGCAAACTAACACCGGAATATTGCTCTTACAATACCCTACAGCTGGATACCAAACACCTCCTTATAACCTAGTTCTGTCCCCTCCTGTCCTGTAAAGGTGAATCCCTTTGTTCTTATATAATTTAAACATGTGTAACTCACTGGTGTGGTGCAGGGAGACTATGGCCCTCATTCCGAGTTGTTCGCTCGTTATTTTTTTTTCCGCAACGGAGCGATTAGTCACTAATGCGCATGCGCAATGTTCACAGTGCGTCTGCGCCAAGTAAATTTGCTAATAAGTTTGGTATTTTACTCACAGCTTTATGAAGAAATTTAATCGTTCTGGTGATCGGAGTGTGATTGACAGGAAGTGGGTGTTTCTGGGCGGAAACTGGCCGTTTTATGGGTGTGTGCGAAAAAACGCAGCCGTTTCTGGGAAAAACGCGGGAGTGTCTGAAGAAACGGGGGAGTGTCTGGGTGAACGCTGGGTGTGTTTGTGACGTCAAACCAGGAACGAAACTGACTGAACTGATCGCAGTGGCAGAGTAAGTCTCAAGCTATTCAGAAACTGCAAAGAAATTTCTAATCGCAATTCTGCTAATCTTGCGTTCGCAATTCTGCTATGCTAAGATTCACTCCCAGTAGGCGGCGGCTTGGCGTGTGCAATGCTGCTAAAAGCAGCTAGCGAGCGAACAACTCGTAATGAGGGCCTATGTGTACATTCCAAGTAATTCTAAGTTGATCGCAGCAAGATTTTTGTTAGCAGTTGGGCAAAACCATGTGCACTGCAGTGGAGGCAGATATAACATGTGCAGAAAGAGTTAGATTTGGGTGGGTTATTTTGTTTCTGTGCATGGTAAATACTGGCTGCTTTATTTTTACACTGTAAATTAGATTGCAGATTGAACATACCACACCCAAATCTAACTCTCTCTGCACATGTTAAATCTGCCTCCCCTGCAGTGCACATGGTTTTGCCCAACTGCTAACAAAAATCCTGCTGCGATCAACTTGGAATTACCCCCATTGTGCACTATTTGGATTAAATATGTAATGTGTTTTTGTGGCTTTTCCATGCGATTACAAACACTACCGTAATTACTCATACCACGCGCTAATACGCAGGACCGCGGGAGCGACCACACGCAAATTGCGACTATGCGCACGCACGGCAGAGCAAGTACGTGCACAGAGGCCATCTGTGTATAGTTTGTACGTGATGTGTGTACTGCAATATTTTTCGACCTCGGCGGTGAACACATAATAAAGGCACAGCTTTTTACTCACCGTCTTGGTGGAGCGGCCCCGACACGCGTTGCACACAGCGGTGTCCGGCCGCATATACTTACCGCTGTCCGCTGCCAGAATCTTCTGCAGACGGAGCGGACCCCACGCGCGCCGCACGCAGCGGTGTCTGGCCAGCTCCAGAGAGCTCAGTGTCTCCTTCAGCCGGGGCCCATCCCGAGCCGCACGCAGCTGCGATGGGACCCCGCCGGCAGCCTCCCGCGGTGCAAACTGGCAGTGGCAAAGCTGCCAGTCTGTGTGTGCAAGAAAGAAAAAGAAAAAAATAAATTCTTCAGAGAAAACCCAAGAGTGACCAGCTCCCTATGGGCACAAAACAAAGACTGGCTTGGAGGGGGGACATAGTAGGGGAGGAGCTAGCCAAAGTGTTTGAGTTTTAAAGTGCCAGCTCCCAGTTACTACCTACTATTTCCCCATTGTAACTACGCTCCAGTGTCCCCTAGTGGATGAAGGAGAAAAGTGATAATAATGATCAGATGATACTCGAGCTATATCAGGGGTGGCCAACCAGTCAGAGGCAAAGAGCCAGTAAAGATCCATAGGCAAGCGCAAAAATGGGGGTGTGGCCTAGTTGTCACAAAGCCATGCCCCATTTTTGTGCACACACCTTTCGGTATGATGTTTGTAGGAGTGTGACCTTGTGTCATGTTGTACAATGCCACATACATATAAAAATGCCAAAAAATGGGTGCCACCACAGTGCCAGATAGATATATGCCCCCAGTGCCAGATACATATACGCCCCCAGTGCCAGATATGCCCCCACAGTGCCAGATATGCCCCCGATGCAGATACACATGTCCCCACAGTGCCTCCCACAGTGCCAGATATGCCCCCACAGTGCCAGATATGCCCCCGATGCAGATACACATGTCCCCACATTGCCTCCCACAGTGCCAGATATTCCCCCACAGTGCCAGATATGCCCCCACAGTGCCAGATATGCCCCCGATGCAGATACACATGTCCCCACAGTGCAAGATATGCCCCCACAGTGCCAGATATGCCCCCGATGCAGATACACATGTCCCCACAGTGCCTCCCACAGTGCCAGATATGCCCCCACAGTGCCAGATATGCCCCCACAGTGCCAGATATGCCCACGATGCAGATACACATGTCCCCACAGTGCCAGATATGCCCCCGATGCAGATACACATGTCCCCACAGTGCAAGATATGCCCCCACAGTGCCAGATATGCCCCCGATGCAGATACACATGTCCCCACAGTGCCAGATATGCCCCCGATGCAGATACACATATCCCCACAGTGCCTCCCACAGTGCCAGATATGCCCCCACAGTGCCAGATATGCCCCCGATGCAGATACACGTCCCCACAGTGCCTCCCACAGTACCAGATATGCCCCCACAGTGCCAGATATGCCCCCGATGCATATACACATGTCCCCACAGTGCCTCCCACAGTGCCAGATATGCCCCCAGTGCCAGATATGCCCACACAGTGCCAGATATCCCCCAGTGCCAGATATGCCCCCAGTGCAGATACACATGCCCACACAGTGCCAGATATGCCCCAGTGCAGATATGCCCCAGTGCAGATACACATGCCCATACAGTGCCAGATATGCCCACACAGTGCCAGATATGCCCCAGTGCAGATATGCCCCCAGTGCAGATACACATGCCCCCACAGTGCCTTATATGCCCCAGTGCAGCCAGTGCAGATACACATGCCCCCACAGTGCCTCATATGCCCCCACAGTGCAGATACACATGCCCCCAGTGCTGATACATATGCCGCCACAGTGCAGATAAACATGCCCCCAGTGCTGATACATATGCCGCCACAGTGCCTCACTCCCCCCCCCCCCTCCAAAAAAAACCCCAAAGTGCTGCTTAGCGCGCTGCTGTGAGGGGAAGGAGAGCGCAGCGCGCGCCTCTCCTACCCCACCGTCTCCGGCAGCGCTGTGTATCTTCAATTCGGCACCGGCCCGTGAGCCAATCAGAGCTCGCGGACCGGCAGCCAATCAGGAGCCTTAGCTGTCGGTCCGCGAGCTCTGATTGGCTCACGGGCCGCCACAGAATAGAAGATACACACCGCCGCTGGAGACCTGCTGCTGCAAGTCTGGTGTGTCGGGCAGCGGTGGCCGGGAGCGCATTGAGCCGCATGCAGAGGATGAAAGAGCCGCGGGTTGGCCACCGCTGATCTATATAATGATTCAATATATCACATCTATATGTAGTGCTGAGAATTTTGTATACATATAGGTGGTCATTCTGAGTTGTTCGCTAGCTGCATTCGTTCGCTGTGCAGCGATGAGGCAAAAAAACTGCACTTCTGCGCATGCGCATGCAGCGCAATGCGCACGCGCAGCGTACTATTACAATGAACGATGTCGTTTTACACAGGGTCTAGCAATGCTTTTCAGTCGCACAGGAAGCCGCAGAGTGATTGGCATGAAGTGGGCGTTTCTGGGTGTCAACTAACCGTTTTCAGCGAGTGTGCGTAAAAACGCAAGCGTGCCAGGAAAAATGCAGGCGTTGCTTGGGCGAACGCTGGGCGGGTTTGTGATGTCAAAACAGGAACGGAACAGTCTGAAGTGTTCGCAAGCGCTGAGTAGGTTTTGAGCTACTCAGAAACTGCACAAAAAAATTTTGCCGCCGCTCTGCGATCCCTTCGTTCGCACTTCTGCTAAGCTAAAACACACTCCCAGTGGGCGGCAGCATAGCGTTTGCACGGCTGCTAAAAACTGCTAGCGAGCGATCAACTGGGAATGACCCCCCTAGTTACCACCAGTTCCTGTAGCAGGCGGATACTCTCAGTATTGTTTCAGTCAGTCTCAACGCCAAAGATGTATGTATAGGTGATGGGTAGTAGTCCTGATACGGCAAGGCAATCGCTGGAACCAGCCGCTTAGTGAGCATGCAGCGGACACGTTTGTGTGGAGAGCACCAACAGGCGATCGCTGGTATCAGGCAGCGGATCCAGCTGCTGTGAGTGTCATTTGATAGGAACTGCAGATACAGTTTTGCAGGAAGCCGCTGAAAGCATAAACTGGTAACTGATGTAGAGTCCAGCGGTATTACCAAGCTCTCATAACGTTATGGAGGCAGCTATTGCATACCCCCCAACTTTGTGTTTCTTCAAAGAGGGACACACGCGCGGGTTCGTCGCGTGCGCTCCCGGAAAATGGGCGTGGCCTAATAAAAGGGGTCGTGGCTTCGCGGAGGACCCGCGATCGCGAGCCACGCCCCCATTTTCGTCACTGAGGGGGCATGCCCAGCGCTCTGTGAACCGCTGGCATGCCCCCTCTCCCTCTGACTCCCCTGAATAGACGCTGTGCGCATGCGCACAGCGTCTATTCAACGCTGCTCTGCTAAGCAGGGCAGCGACAGACAGAGCCTCCCAACTGCCCCCCCCCCCCCCCACCGCGGGACACTGCGGCCCGCGGGTGGGACAGCGGGACAGTCCCCAAAAAACGGGACTGTCCCGCGAAAATCGGGACAGTTGGGAGGTATGCTATTGTAATGCAGTAATCCGCTAAACGCAGCCGTATGGACATGTGTAGCAGGTCCAGTGGTCTCCAAAGCCACTATAGATAAAGCAAAAGGCTTGCTGGTATAGATAGCAGGCACATACAGCCGCTGTTGTACAGGCTGTGCTGTGTCACTCCAGGGATCTCACCTATGTTTCCTCAACGTGTTTTCTCCGCACCTGGGGGGTAATTCCAAGTTGATCGCAGCAGGATTTTTGATAGCAACTGGGCAAAACCATGTGCACTGCAGGGGAGGCAGATATAACATGTGCAGAAAGAGTTAGATTTGGGTGTGGTGTGTTCAATCTGCAATCTAATTTGCAGTGTAAAAATAAAGCAGCCAGTATTTACCCTGCACAGAAACAATATAACCCACCCAAATCTAACTCTTTCTGCACATGTTATATCTGCCTCCCCTGCAGTGCACATGGTTTTGCCCAGTTGATATCAAAAATCCTGCTGCGATCAACTTGGAATTACATACCTCCCAACTTTCTCCTACTGTAAAGAGGGACACACGTGCGGCGAAGCCGCGCTCTCTCTCGAAAAAGGGGCGTGACCTACGAAAAGGGGCGTGGCTTCGCGGGAGGACCCGCGATTGCGAGCCACGCCCCGTTTTCTCTGACGTCCTAGTGGATGCTGGGGACTCCGTAAGGACCATGGGGAATAGACGGGCTTCGCAGGAGACTGGGCACTCTAAAAGGAAGATTAGGTACTATCTGGTGTGCACTGGCTCCTCCCTCTATGCCCCTCCTCCAGACCTCAGTTAGAATCTGTGCCCGGCAAGAGCTGGATGCACCTAGTGGGCTCTCCTGAGCCTGCTAGTAAAGGAAGTAATGTTAGGTTTTTTATTTTCAGTGAGTTCTGCTGGCAACAGACTCACTGCTACGTGGGACCGAGGGGAGAGAAGCAAATGTACCTGTTCACAGCTAGGTTGCGCTTCTTAGGCTACTGGACACCATTAGCTCCAGAGGGTTCGAACACAGGCAAAGGTCCTCGGTCGTCCGTTCCCGGAGCCGCGCCGCCGTCCCCTCGCAGAGCCAGAAGATCAGAAGTTGGTGATGAAATCGGCGGCTGAAGACTCCTGTCTTCATTAAGGTAGCGCACAGCACCGCAGCTGTGCGCCATTGCTCCCACTGCACACCACACACTCCGGTCACTGTAGGGTGCAGGGCGCTGGGGGGGCG
This sequence comes from Pseudophryne corroboree, assembly GCF_028390025.1. Taxonomy (NCBI): domain Eukaryota; kingdom Metazoa; phylum Chordata; class Amphibia; order Anura; family Myobatrachidae; genus Pseudophryne; species Pseudophryne corroboree. The sequence continues at coordinate 107,119,381 of NC_086446.1, forward strand.
CCCTGGGCAGCAATAAGTATACCTTTGGCATAAAAAAGACACATAATACAGTCTGTGACTGTATATGTGTAAAACCCCCGCCATTTTTTAGTCAGAAACAGCGGGACAGAAGCCCGCCGCTGAGGGGGCGGGGCCTTCTTCCTCAGCACACCAGCGCCATTTCTCTTCACAGCTCCGCTGGAAGGACGCTCCCCAGGCTCTCCCCTGCAGTCTCCTGGCACTAAGAAGGTAAAAAGAGAGGGGGGGCACATAAATTTAGGCAAAAGGTGTATTGATACAGCAGCTATTGGGAAAAATTCACTTCTGGTAGTGTGTATCCCTGTGTATATAGCGCTGTGGTGTGTGCTGGCATACTCTTTCTCTGTCTCCCCAAAGACCTTGTGGGGTCCTGTCCTCAGTCAGAGCATTCCCTGTGTGTGTGCTGTGTGTCGGTACGGCTGTGTCGACATGTTTGATGAGGAGGGTTACGTGGAGGCGGAGCAAGTGCAGATAAATGTGGTGTCGCCCCCGTCGGTGCCGACACCTGATTGGATGGATATGTGGAAGGTCTTAAATGACAATGTAAACTCATTACATAAGAGATTTGATTATGTTGCTGCCGAGGGACAGCCGGGCTCTCAACCCGGGCCTGCCCAGGCGCCTCAGAGGCCGTCAGCGTATCAAAAACGCCCACTATCTCAGTTGGTTGACACAGATGTCGACACGGAGTCCGACTCCAGCGTCGACGAGGATGAGGCGCTATTACAGCCCAAAATTACTAAGGCCATCCGATACATGATTATTGCAATGAAAAATGTATTACACATTTCAGAGGCTGACCCTGTCCCTGACAAGAGGGTAAATATGTTTGGGGAGAAAAAGCAGCCAGTGACTTTTCCCCCGTCACATGAATTAAATGAGTTATGTGAAGAAGCGTGGTCTTCCCCTGATAAGAAAGTGGTGATTCCCAAGAGAATACTAATGGCGTACCCTTTCCCGACAACGGATAGGTTACGCTGGGAATCCTCCCCTAGGGTTGACAAGGCCCTGACGCGCTTATCTAAAAGAGTGGCCCTGCCGTCTCAGGATACGGCCGCCCTAAAGGAACCTGCGGATAGGAAGCAGGAAGGTATCTTGAAGTCTGTGTATACACATTCTGGTACTCTACTGAGACCGGCTATTGCTTCAGCTTGGATGTGCAGTGCTGTTGCAGCATGGACAGATACTCTGTCAGAGGGGTTGGATACCCTGGACAGGGATACCGTATTGCTAACACTTAGCCATATTAAAGACGTCGTCTTATATATGCGGGATGCCCAGAGGGACATTTGCCTGCTGGGCTCTCGAATAAATGCAATGTCCATTTCTGCCAGGAGGGTCTTATGGACTCGGCAATGGACAGGGGATGCCGACTCTAAAAAACACATGGAGGTTTTGCCTTATAAGGGTGAGGAATTGTTTGGGGACGGTCTCTCGGACCTCGTATCCACAGCGACAGCTGGAAAGTCGACTTTCTTGCCACAGGTTTCCTCACAGCCTAAGAAAGCACCGCATTACCAAATGCAGTCCTTTCGTTCTCAAAACAGCAAGAGAGTCAGAGGTGCATCCTTTCTTGCCAGAGGCAGGGGTAGAGGAAAGAAGCTGCACCATGCAGCCAGTTCTCAGGAACAAAAGTCCTCCCCTGCTTCCACTAAGTCCACCGCATGACGCTGGGGCTCCACAGGCGGAGCCAGGAGCGGTGGGGGCGCGTCTCCGAAATTTCTGCAACCAGTGGGTTCGCTCACAAGTGGATCCTTGGGCTATACAAATTGTATCTCAGGGATACAAGCTGGAATTCGAAGTGACGCCCACTCACCGTTACCTAAAATCCGCCTTGCCAGCTTCTCCCACGGGGAGGGAAATAGTCCTGACGGCTATTCACAAGCTGTACCTCCAGCAAGTGATAATAATGGTACCCCCCCTTCAGCAGGGAAGGGGTTACTATTCCACACTGTTTGTGGTACCGAAACCGGACGGTTCGGTAAGACCCATTCTAAATTTAAAATCCTTGAACATTTACATGAAAAAGTTCAGGTTCAAAATGGAATCGCTCAGAGCGGTCATTGCCAGCCTGGAAGAGGGGGATTTTATGGTATCTCTGGACATCAAGGATGCGTACTTGCATGTCCCCATTTATCCGCCTCACCAGGAGTACCTCAGGTTTATGGTACAGGACTGTCATTACCAATTCCAGACGTTGCCGTTTGGTCTATCCACGGCACCGAGAGTCTTTACCAAGGTAATGGCGGAGATGATGGTACTTCTCCGGAAGCAAGGAGTTACAGTTATCCCGTACTTGGATGATCTCCTCATAAAGGCGAGGTCCAGAGAGCAGTTGTTGGTCAGCGTAGCGCACTCTCAGGAAGTGTTGCTACGGCACGGCTGGATTCTGAATATTCCAAAGTCGCAGCTGATTCCTACGACGCGTCTGCCCTTCCTGGGCATGATTCTGGACACAGAACAGAAGAAGGTATTTCTCCCGGAGGAGAAGGCTCAGGAGTTAGTGACCATGGTCAGGGATCTCCTGAAACCAAAGCAGGTGTCGGTGCATCACTGCACGCGAGTCCTGGGAAAGATGGTAGCGTCATACGAAACCATTCCTTTCGGCAGGTTCAATGCCAGGATCTTTCAGTGGGATCTGTTGGACAAGTGGTCCGGATCGCATCTTCAGATGCATCGGCTGATCGCCCTGTCCCCGAGGGCCAGGGTGTCTCTTCTGTGGTGGCTGCAGAGTGCTCATCTTCTCGAGGGCCGCAGGTTCGGCATACAGGACTGGGTCCTGGTGACCACGGATGCAAGCCTCCGCGGATGGGGGGCAGTCACTCAGGGAAGAAACTTCCAGGGGCTGTGGTCAAGTCAGGAGACTCGTCTGCACATAAACATACTGGAATTAAGGGCCATATACAACGCCCTGAGTCAAGCGGAGCCCCTGCTTCGAGACCAACCAGTGCTGATTCAGTCAGACAACATCACGGCAGTCGCCCATGTAAACTGACAGGGCGGCACAAGAAGCAGGGTGGCGATGGCGGAAGCCACAAGGATTCTTCGTTGGGCGGAGAATCACGTACAAGCACTGTCAGCAGTGTTCATTCCGGGAGTGGACAACTGGGAAGCAGACTTCCTCAGCAGGCACGACCTCCACCCGGGAGAGTGGGGACTTCATCAAGAAGTCTTCGAGCAGATCGCAAATCGGTGGGAACGGCCACAGGTGGACATGATGGCGTCCTGCCTAAACAAAAAGCTAAAAAAATATTGCACCAGGTCAAGGGACCCTCAGGCGATAGCTGTGGACGCACTGGTAACTCCGTGGGTGTTCCAGTCGGTATATGTGTTTCCTCCTCTTCCTCTCATACACAAGGTACTGAGAATAGTAAGAAAAAGAGGAGTGAGAACAATACTCATTGTTCCGGATTGGCCAAGAAGGACTTGGTACCCAGAACTTCAAGAGATGGTCACAGAGGACCCATGGCCTCTGCCTCTCAGACAGGACCTGTTGCAGCAGGGGCCCTGTCTGTTCCAAGATTTACCGCGGCTGCGTTTGACAGCATGGCGGTTGAACGCCGGATCCTAGCGGAAAAGGGTATACCGGATGAAGTAATTCCTACGCTGATAAGAGCTAGGAAGGATGTGACAGCAAAGCATTATCACCGCATATGGCGGAAATATGTTGCTTGGTGTGAGGCCAGGAATGCCCCTACAGAGGACTTCCAGTTGGGTCGTTTTCTGCATTTCCTACAGTCAGGTGTGACTATGGGCCTCAAATTAGGGTCCATAAAGGTTCAGATCTTGGCCCTATCCATTTTCTTTCAAAAAGAACTGGCTTCACTGCCTGAGGTTCAGACGTTTGTAAAGGGAGTGCTGCATATTCAGCCTCCTTTTGTGCCACCAGTGGCACCTTGGGATCTTAACGTTGTGTTGGATTTCCTGAAATCCCACTGCTTTGAGCAACTTAAAACCGTGGAGCTAAAATATCTCACGTGGAAAGTGGTCATGCTATTGGCCTTAGCTTCGGCTAGGCGTGTGTCAGAATTGGCGGCTTTGTCATGTAAAAGCCCCTATCTGATCTTCCATATGGACAGGGCAGAATTGAGGACTCGTCCCCAATTTCTCCCTAAGGTGGTATCATCGTTTCATTTGTACCAACCTATTGTGGTGCCTGCGGCTACTAGGGACTTGGAGGATTCCAAGTTGCTGGACGTAGTCCGGGCTTTGAAAATTTATGTTTCCAGAACGGCGGGAGTCAGAAAGTCTGACTCGCTGTTTATTCTGTATGCAGCCAACAAGGTTGGCACTCCTGCTTCGAAGCAGACTATTGCTCGCTGGATCTGTAGCACGATTCAGCTGGCTCACTCTGCGGCTGGATTGCCGCATCCAAAATCAGTAAAAGCCCATTCCACAAGGAAGGTGGGCTCTTCTTGGGCGGCTGCCCGAGGGGTCTCGGCTTTACAGCTTTGCCGAGCTGCTACTTGGTCGGGTTCAAACACATTTGCTAAGTTCTACAAGTTTGATACCCTGGCTGAGGAGGACCTTGAGTTTGCTCATTCGGTGCTGCAGAGTCGTCCGCACTCTCCCGCCCGTTTGGGAGCTTTGGTATAATCCCCATGGTCCTTACGGAGTCCCCAGCATCCACTAGGACGTCAGAGAAAATAAGAATTTACTCACCGGTAATTCTATTTCTCGTAGTCCGTAGTGGATGCTGGGTGCCCGTCCCAAGTGCGGACTTCTTCTGCAATACGTGTATATAGTTATTGCTTACTAAAGGGTTATTGTTATGAGCCATCCGTTGATTGAGGCTCAGTTGTTGTTCATACTGTTAACTGGGTATGGTTATCACAAGTTATACGGTGTGATTGGTGTGGCTGGTATGAGTCTTACCCTGAATTCCAAATCCTTTCCTTGTAGTGTCAGCTCTTCCGGGCACAGTTTTCCTAACTGAGGTCTGGAGGAGGGGCATAGAGGGAGGAGCCAGTGCACACCAGATAGTACCTAATCTTTCTTTTAGAGTGCCCAGTCTCCTGCGGAGCCTGTCTATTCCCCATGGTCCTTACGGAGTCCCCAGCATCCACTATGGACTACGAGAAATAGAATTACCGGTGAGTAAATTCTTATTTTCGTCACTGAAGGGGCATGCCCAGCGCTCTGTGAGCTGCTGGCATGCCCCCTCTCCCTCTGTCTCCAATGAATAGACGCTGTGCGCATGCGCACAGCGTCTATTCACCGCTGCTCTGCTAAGCAGGGCAGCGAGAGACAGAGCCTCCCAACTGCCCCCCCCCCCCACCGTGGGACACTGCGGCCCGCGGGTGGGACAGCGGGACAGTCCCCAAAAAACGGGACTGTCCCGCGAAAATCGGGACAGTTGGGAGGTATGGAATTACCCCCCCTGGGGCGGCTTTGTCAGGAGGCAGAATTCAGTTCATGAGCCTCCCACAGTGTGTCCTTATATCATACTTACCGACTTCTGGGCTGCTCTCTCCGGGAGAGAGCAGCCCGTCGGCTCAGCAGGGGGGGGCTGGCAGTCAGGTGACGCACAAGGGGGGCGGACCGGAGGCGGAACGGGGGCGGGCCGGAGCGGAACAGGGCGTGGCTTCTGGATCGCGTCATTTAAGCCACGCCCCCCGCTGTGTAATGCCGCGATTACCGGTATTATACAGCAGGGGGCGTGGTTACGATGATGCGATTCAACAAGAATTGCGTCATCGCCTGCCCGGACCACCCACTTTACTCGTTAAGTGGGCGGCGGGCAGGGGGTGACCCTCGTAAATCGGGAGACTTGCCTGCTCTTCCGGGGGGCCGGGAGGGTCACCCGTTTTTCGGGAGCCTCCCGGCCATTCCGGGAGGGTAGGCAAGTATGCCTTATATCCTCCCATAATCGGCATTGATAATAGGTGTTCTTTATGTGGACAAGGCTCAGCTGTGTGTAATAGTAACTCTAACATTTACTCACATACTGTATATCCAAATGCAATTGCTTATTCATATAGCATAAATAGAAAAGTAAACATAAATAAAAGTATAAATGTAAATAGATGTGGATACACATATCGGGGGTAATTCCAAGTTGATCGCAGCAGGAAATTTTTTAGCATTTGGGCAAGACCATGTGCACTGCAGGGGAGGCAGATAAAACATCTGCAGAGAGAGTTAGATTTGGGTGGGTTACATTGTTTCTGTGCAGGGTAAATACTGGCTGCTTTATTTTTACACTGCGAATTAGATTGCAGATTGAACACACCACACCCAAATCTAACTCTCTCTGCACATGTTATATCTGCCTCCCCTGCAGTGCACATGGTTTTGCCCAACTGCTAACAAAGTTCCTGCTGCGATCAACTCAGAATTACCCCCATCATGCGGACAGAACAACTCAACTGGTAAAATCACACAAAAAAAAACCCACACAAAAAAGTGTTACTCCCATCCTATTTGTTAATGAAAGGGACAGAAACTTTAATACACAGGTAAATGTCATGTTTAATCAGGGAACAAACTCCAAATGGTATGTTTAAATACTTATAGTGATATAACTCTCAATTTAAGAAATAGAAGAATCGCTAAAACTATGACTACATAATAAATATGTTTTCTCTTACGTCCTAGAGGATGCTGGGGTCCACATTAGTACCATGGGATATAGACGGGTCCACTAGGAGCCACTGACACTTTAAGAGTTTGAGAGTGTGGGCTGGCTCCTCCCTCTATGCCCCTCCTACCAGACTCAGTTTAGAAAATGTGCCCGGAGGAGCTGGTCATAGCTAGGGGAGCTCTCCAGAGTTTCTCTAGTAAAAGTTTTTTTCTCATACGTCCTAGAGGATGCTGGGGTCCACTTCAGTACTATGGGGTATAGACGGTTCAAGCCATGGGCACTTTAAGACTTTTCAAGGGTGTGAACTGGCTCCTCCCTCTATGACCCTTCTCCAGACCTCAGTTTTAGAAATGTGCCCAGGCAGACTGGATGCACTCCAGGGGAGCTCTACTGAGTTTCTCTGAAAAGACATATGTAAAGTTTTTTTATTTTCAGGGAGTACTGCTGGCAACAGTCTCCCTACTTCATGGGACTGAGGGGGCAGAAGTAGGAAACAACTTCCTAAAGAGTTTCATGGCTCTGCTTCTGGCTGACAGGACACCATTAGCTCCTGAAGGGAATAGAACGCTAGCCGTGCCTAGATGCTCACTCCCACAGCACGCCGTCACCCCCCTCACAGAGCCAGAAGTCAGAAGACAGGTGAGTGTAAGAAGATAGATCTTCAATCAAGTAAAGTGACGGCTGAGTAACCGCGTGACTGGCGGGAGCGCAGCGCGCCATGTTGTCCACACATACACAGGCACTGCAGGGTGCAGAGCGCGGGGAGGGGGGGCAGCATAAAACCTATGGAGACTGGCATAAATAAGGGGCAGAAGTTGCTGAGGCACAGTCCTACCCCCGCCAGTATAAAAAATTACCTCATAAAAGCGGAGGAGAAACACACCATTGAAGAGTGGAGCTTCCTCCTCAGTCAGCCAGCACACTGCTCAGCGCCATTTTCTCTCTCTCTCAGGCTGCAGAGACAACACTGGTCCTCCACTACTGAACCAGTATCAGGGTGCAAAACAGGGGGGGCACAGTGTATTTGGTGCTATATAATTGTGTGATTAACATTATAAAGCGCTGCATGTCAGTGGGCATTTTGTGTTCACAGACATTGTGTTACTGGTGCTGGGTTGTGAACTGGCAAATCCTATCTGTGTCCCCCTGACAGATTTTACTGTGGGTCTGTCCCCTATAAGTCCCGGAGTGTCTGTGGTGTGGTTGTGCACGTGTGTGACATGTCTGTGGCAGGGAACTCTGTGGAGACATGTTAGGGACACAGAGTTGTAATATGATACCAAGAGCCTGACTGGGTGAAAGGTTACATGATAGTGTGAATCATATCAGTAAGCGGTTGGACTGAATCTCATACAGAGAATGAAAATAATCTGTTGAAGATGTGCTTTTTAATAGTTCTGCCTTTCATCCACAGGGACCTTTCTGGGTCACATACAAATTTGCACAAGTAGTACAAACTGATACCGACACGGACTCTGATTCCTGTGTCGACACTAGTGATTCCAGGGGAATAGGTCCTAAATTAGCAAAAAAGCATTAAAAACATGTTTTAGCTATAAAGGAGGTGTTAAAAGTTACGAAGCCCCCTCTTTTACCACAAGGAGAGGGTTTACTTTAGTAAAGAAGTAATGTAATTTTCCCTCCACCTCAGTAGTTGAACAGTCTCTTGTACGGAGTCTGATTTAACCTGAAAAGAAATTTCAGATTCCCAAAAGGAATTCAGGCAGCTTACCTTTTTCCAAAAAAGGTGGGAGTCACCCCGCATTTTAGACAGGGCCCTGTCATAAAAGAGAAAAGGTGTTTCTCCCTGCGCCTGGAATGGCTTCACTTAAGGAGCTGACAGACCGCAAGTGAGTGAGGTGATTTATTGATGTGGCCAATGGGACACTACTCAGGCCTACCATTGTCTGTGAGTGGGTGAGTAGAGCTATTGAAAAGCGGTCAGAAAACTTGTCATTAGACATTGACACAATAGATGGAGACGAGATACTCCTAACGTTAGGTCATATCAAAGACGCTGCTGCGTACGTACTAGAAACCATGAAATATATTGGTTTCTTGGGATCAAGAACCGCTACCATGGCAGTATCGGCTCGGAGGTCGTTGTGGATTCGCCAGTGGAATGCTGATATAGATTCCAAAAGAAATATGGAGGCTCTCCCATATAAAGGTGAGGCCTTGTTTGGTGATGGGCTGGATGCGTTAGTCGCGGCGGCTACCGCAGGTAAGTCGACATTCTTGCCTTATGCTCCTACACCGGCGAAAAAGACACATCCCTCTCACATACAGTCCTTTCGACCCAACAAAGGTAGGGGAAGGGGAAAAGGAAAGAATTCCGCAGCGTCTCCCGCATTGTAGGAGCAGAAGTCCACCCCTGCTTCTGCCAAATCTACAGCATAACGCTGGGGCTCCCTTGCGGGAGTCCGCTCGGGTGGGAGCACGTCTGAAACTTTTCAGCCAAATCTGGATTCAATCTGGCCTGGACCAATGGGTCTTACAAATAGTATCCCATGGGTACAAACTAGAGTTTCAAGACGTCCTCTCATGCCGATTTTTCAAATCGACCTCGCCAGCTTCTCTTCCGGGAAGAGAGGCAGTAACAACGGCAATTCAAAAATTATGTCAGGAGCAGGTCATTGTCCTGGTACCCTTGGCACAGTAAGGAGAAGGTTTTTTATTCAAGCCTCTGCGTAGTTCCGAAGCCGGACGGCTCGGTCAGACCGATTTTAAACCTGAAAAATCTGAATCTCCACCTGAAAAGGTTCAAGTTCAAGATGGAATCCCTGAGGGTAGTGATTTCCAGACTGGAAGAGGGGGACTTCATGGTGTCAGTAGACATAAAAGATGCTTACTTGCATGTTCCCATTTATTCTCCTCACCAAGCTTATCTGAGATTCGCAGTACAGAATTGCCATTACCAGTTTCAGATGTTGCCGTTCGGACTCTCCATATTCACCAAGGTGATGGCGGAGATTTATTTATTTATTTATTTATTAACAGTTTCTTATATAGCGCAGCAAATTCCGTTGCGCTTTACAATTTGAAATAACAATAACAAACTGGGTGATAACAGTCATAGAGGTAGGAAGGCCCTGCTCGCAAGCTTACAATCTATAGGGAAATAGGCATATGTACACAAGGAAAGGTGCTATCTATTGCATAGAATGAGAAGACATGTGAGGATATGTGTGGACTGTACAGAGTGGATGTAATTTGATAGGAAGGTTTATGAAAGTTATGTGGGCGGTTCAGGAATTTGATACGCTTGGTCCTCCTTCGTTAAAAAGGAGTCAATATAATTCCTTATCTGGACAATCTCCTGATAAAAGCGAGATCCAGTGCTGCAGAACATCACACTCTCCCTGTCAATACTCCAACAACACGGTTGGATCATGAATTTTCCAAAGTCACAGTTGGAACAGACGACAAGATTGTCCTTTTTAGGGATGATTCTGGACACAGAAGTACGGAAAGTATTTCTTCCAGTGGAAAAGGCTCTGGAAATCCAGAAAATGGTCAAACAAATATTGAAACCAACAAGCTTGTCGATCCATCAATGCATTCGGTTGTTGGGGAAAATGGTAGCGGCCTACGAGGCCATACAGTTTGGCCGATTTCATGCCAGAGTATTCCAGTGGGACCTGTTGGACAAGTGGTCCAGATCCCACCTGTCACGATCCGGGTATCTGGACGCCATTTCTTACCCATCAGATGCCTCCAGGACCGGATCCCATCTGTTATCCTGATGTGTACATTCCTGTATCCTCTCCTGTCACTCTGGGATGCTGTCACAGTAAACGCCATATTACACCTGGCATGGCGTCTCCCGCGGCCTCCGCCGCCGTCCCTGAACTTCTGCATGCAGAGTGTCTGAGTGGCGATTACGTCAGCCGCGGCCTCCGCTGTGTCCGCGTGGTTGGATGTGCATCTGTCAGCCTGGCGCCTCCTGTCTCCGGTGGCCGGCGCCGCCATTACTGTTTTCATTACCACATGGATTACAAACCAAACTTCCCTCCAAGTGTCTGCATGGGCGCAGCCATCTTGGATTCTGTCAGCTGATCATTTCCACCAATCTGTTCTCAGTATTGATAATCTGCATAATTGCCTAGCCAATCCCTTTCTTGCTGCAGGTATAAATACACTGTGCCTGAGCAAGGAAGGCGTCAGTGCTTTGGTTGTCAAACCTAGTTCCTGTTTGTCTCTCTCCTGTGATTGTCTTCCAGGTTCCAGCTCCTGTCTCAAGACTTCCACCATAGAGACCCGCACCAGCATTCCACCTGCGGTGTAGCCTGACTCTCCAATCCATTGTGGATTCATCTGTTTCCAGCTACAACATTACCTGCTTCCAGCTCAGCTTCCAGCAGAGTACAGCTTCCCTTAAAGGGCCGGTGTCCTTTCTACACTTTACCACTCTCCACCGGTATTATTATTTCTCCGCTCTCAAGTTCTACATTTCAGTTCATATTTCATCGCTCCCAAGTTCATTTATTATTTAACTGGTTCCAGCCAGTATCCACTCCGTGCTAACAACAGTCTGGTTCCAGCCAGTATCCACAGCAGCTGTTTTATCTTCAGCAACCCAGCTTTTCCTGGAACACCAGCTGGCACAATCCTGGGTTATCTCCATTGCTACAGTCGGGCCTGGTAAGGCCTTTCCATCTAGAAGATCATAAGAACTATCTCACACTACCAGTGCCCTGTGGCTCCTGCCATCCTGTAGTACCCAGGAACTGTATTTATTCTTTGCTGACTTTTACGTTTTCTTTTACTGCTGCTGTGTTGCGGAGTTGTCATAATAAACATCATTGACTTTTATCCAAGTTGTCGTGGTCACGCCTTCGGGCAGTTATTATTCATGTTACTTACATGTCCAGGGGTCTGATACAACCTCCCAGGTTCCGGTACATCTCAGCCCCTACAACTGAGGCTGCCTCCCGTCAGCTCAGGCCCTCAGTTGTGACAGTAAGCACTGACCTAATGAATCCAGCCAGAGACCATGATCAAGCGGCCAGGCCGATGCAAGAACTAGCAGCCCGACTAGAACATCAGGAGGCTGCACAGGGCCACATCATCCGCTGTCTCCAGGATCTCTCTACTCGGCTGGATGGGATTCAGACAACTCTCCGTGGATCAGGCGCGTCTGGTGCGTCAACCACAGTGACTCCAGCTATAACCCCACCCACCTTACCCATTTCTGCTCCACGTCTTCATCTTCCAACGCCAGCAAAACTTGACGGATCTCCAAGATTCTGCAGGGGCTTTCTCAACCAGTGTGAGATTCAGTTTGAGCTACAACCTGGCAATTTTCCCACTGACCGTACAAAAATTGCCTACATTATTTCTCTTCTCAGTGGCTCAGCCCTTGATTGGGCATCACCGTTATGGGAGAGGTCCGACACCCTGCTATCTTCCTACACTGCCTTCGTGTCAACATTCAGGCGCATCTTCGACGAGCCAGGCCGGGTAACCTCAGCTTCATCCGAGATTCTCCGTTTACGCCAGGGGTCACGTACTGTAGGACAATATCTGATACAGTTCCAGATCCTGGCATCCGAACTGGCATGGAACGACGAGGCCCTGTATGCTGCATTCTGGCATGGCTTATCTGAGCGTATTAAAGATGAGTTAGCTACCAGAGACTTACCTTCTAAGTTAGATGAGCTAATCTCACTCTGCACGAAAGTTGATTTACGTTTCAGAGAGAGAGCAACTGAGCGTGGAATATCATCTGCTCCAAAATCTTCTGCTCCTCCTCCTCGTCAACTGTCACCATCTAAAGATGAGCCCATGCAACTTGGCCGTTCCCGTTTAACTCCTGCTGAGCGCCGAAGACGTCTCTCCGAGTTTCTCTGTCTCTATTGTGCAGCTCCGTCTCACACCATTAATGCCTGTCCCAAACGTCCGGGAAACTCCAAATCCTAGCTCGCCAAGGAGAGGGCCGGCTAGGAGTAATGATCTCCTCTCCATCTCCTCAAGATTGTAATCTCCCAGTCTCGCTTCAAGTTGCTCAACGTTATCGGAACGTCATTGCCCTCCTTGATTCCGGAGCAGCTGGGAACTTTATTACCGAAGCCTATGTTAAACGGTGGTCCCTACCCACCGAGAGACTTCCTTCGTCCATTTCTTTAACTGCCGTGGATGGCAGCAAAATTTTTGATGCAGTTATTTCTTTAAGGACTCTACCAGTTCGTCTGAGAGTGGGAGTTCTTCATTCCGAACTTATTTCTTTTTTAGTGATTCCAAGAGCCACACATCCTGTGGTCCTGGGCCTTCCATGGCTCCGTCTTCACAATCCTACAATTGATTGGACGACTACGCAAATCCTGGCATGGGGTTCCTCCTGTGCTGAGACATGTTTGTTTAAAGTATTGCCTGTCTGTTCTTCCTCCCCCAGGTCGTCTGATGTTCCACCTCCTCCATATCAAGATTTCACGGATGTGTTCAGTAAAGCTTCTGCTGATATCCTTCCTCCTCATAGAGAATGGGACTGTCCGATTGATCTCGTTCCAGGGAAGGTTCCACCTCGAGGCCGAACTTATCCGTTGTCTCTGCCTGAGACGCATTCTATGGAGGAATATATTAAAGAGAACCTAGCAAAGGGGTTCATTCGACCTTCTTCTTCTCCAGCCGGCGCAGGCTTCTTTTTTGTAAAAAAGAAAGATGGTGGTCTGCGGCCGTGCATCGACTACAGAGGTTTGAACGACATTACCATCAAGAACCGTTATCCTTTACCCCTGATTACTGAGCTCTTTGACAGAGTTAGCGGAGCTACCATCTTTACAAAGCTGGACTTGCGAGGTGCATACAATCTCATCCGGATCCGTGAGGGTGACGAGTGGAAGACCGCCTTTAACACCCGTGACGGACATTATGAGTACCTCGTCATGCCCTTCGGATTGAGCAATGCTCCAGCTGTCTTCCAGCATTTTGTCAATGAGATCTTCAGAGACATTCTATACCGTCATGTCGTGGTCTATCTAGACGATATCCTCATTTTTGCCAACGATTTAGAGGAACATCGTTTTTGGGTTAAAGAGGTTCTGTCCCGTCTCCGTGACAATCATCTCTATTGCAAATTAGAAAAGTGCGTCTTTGAAGTCAAGTCCATTCCGTTTCTAGGGTACATTGTGTCCGGTTCCGGACTAGAGATGGATCCTGAGAAACTACAAGCAATCCAAAATTGGCCGGTACCCTTAACCCTCAAAGGGGTCCAGAGGTTCTTAGGGTTCGCCAACTATTACCGAAAGTTTATACGAGACTTTTCCACCATTGTGGCGCCTATTACTGCTTTCACTAAGAAGGGTGCTAACCCGTCCAAGTGGTCTGAAGAAGCCATGCAAGCATTTCATCTTTTAAAACAAAGGTTCATCTCTGCGCCTGTTCTGAAACAGCCCGACATCGACTCTCCTTTCATCTTAGAGGTGGATGCCTCCTCCGTTGGAGTAGGAGCGGTGTTATCTCAGAGGGCTAAAGATGGCCATTTACACCCTTGCAGTTTCTTCTCCCGGAAGTTCTCCCCAGCTGAGCGCAACTATGCCATTGGCGACCAGGAGTTGCTAGCCATCAAGCTCGCTCTAGAAGAGTGGAGGTATCTGTTGGAGGGAGCTTCTCATTCAATCACCATACTTACAGACCACAAGAACCTTTTATACCTGAAGGGCGCACAATGTCTCAACCCTCGTCAGGCCAGATGGGCACTTTTCTTTTCCAGGTTCGACTTTAAACTCCAGTTCTGTCCGGGCTCTCAGAATCGCAAGGCCGATGCCCTTTCCCGCTCATGGGAGCAAGAAAATGAGTCAGAGTCTTCAGACAAGCATCCTATTATAAATCCGTTGGCATTCTCCACGGTAGGGATGGACTCTACGCCCCCATCAGGGAAAAGTTTTGTGAAGCCGATGCTAAGGAAGAAGCTCATGCATTGGGCCCATGCTTCCCGTTTTGCCGGACATACAGGTATCCAAAAAACCCTGGAGTTTATCTCTAGGTCCTATTGGTGGCCAACTCTGAAAAAGGACGTCTTGGAGTTTATTGCATCTTGCCCAAAGTGTGCCCAACATAAAGTATCCCGCCAGTCGCCTGCGGGGCAACTGGTTCCACTATCCGTTCCCCGTCGACCATGGACCCACTTGTCGATGGATTTCATTACAGACTTACCCATGTGCAACAAGTTCAATACCATCTGGGTGGTAGTTGACCGGTTCACCAAGATGGCACACTTCATTCCTCTCACCGGTCTTCCGTCAGCTTCCAAGTTGGCTCAAGTATTCATACAAGAGATCTTCCGACTCCACGGTCTTCCTGAAGAAATTATCTCAGATCGAGGAGTTCAATTCACAGCCAAATTCTGGCGAAGTTTATGTCAAGTCCTCCAAGTCAAGCTAAAGTTTTCCACGGCTTACCATCCTCAGACCAATGGTCAAACCGAGAGGGTGAATCAGGACTTGGAGGCCTTCCTCCGCATCTATGTGTCCTCCTTTCAAGATGACTGGGTTCAATTACTTCCCTGGGCCGAGTTCTGTCATAACAACCAGTATCATTCTTCATCTGCTTCAACACCATTCTTCACTAACTTTGGATTCCACCCTAAAGTCCCTGAGTTCCAACCGCTTCCAGCAACTTCTGTTCCCGCAGTGGATATCACCTTGCATCAGTTTGCCAATATCTGGAAGAGCGTACGATCAGCTCTGCTCAAGGCATCGTTCAGGTACAAGTAGTTTGCGGATAAGAAGCGTCGAGCAGTTCCTGCTCTCAAGGTGGGTGATCGGGTATGGTTATCCACGAAGAATTTGAGGTTAAGAGTTCCCAGTATGAAGTTTGCACCTCGCTATATCGGTCCTTTCAAGATTGAACAAGTCATCAATCCTGTTGCTTACAGACTCCAGTTGCCTCCCTTCTTAAAAATACCCAGGACATTCCATGTTTCCCTGTTGAAACCGCTGATCTTGAATCGGTTTCATTCCTCACTTCCTCCAACTCCGAAAGTCCAAACTCAACGAGGCGTTGAGTATGAAGTGGCCAAGATCCTGGACTCACGTCACCGTTACGGTCAACTACAATATCTTATTGACTGGAAGGGTTATGGTCCTGAGGAACGTTCATGGACCAATGCTTCTGATGTCCATGCTCCTGCCTTGGTCCGGAGATTCCATTCCAAGTTTCCTCAAAAGCCAAAGAAGTGTCCTGGGGCCACTCCTAAAGGGGGGGGTGCTGTCACGATCCGGGTATCTGGACGCCATTTCTTACCCATCAGATGCCTCCTAAGGCTGGCTCAGCGCTCCAGGACCGGATCCCATCTGTTATCCTGATGTGTACATTCCTGTATCCTCTCCTGTCACTCTGGGACGCTGTCACAGTAAACGCCATATTACACCTGGCATGGCGTCTCCCGCGGCCTCCGCCGCCGTCCCTGAACTTCTGCATGCAGAGTGTCTGAGTGGCGATTACGTCAGCCGCGGCCTCCGCTGTGTCCGCGTGGTTGGATGTGCATCTGTCAGCCTGGCGCCTCCTGTCTCCGGTGGCCGGCGCCGCCATTACTGTTTTCATTACCACATGGATTACAAACCAAACTTCCCTCCAAGTGTCTGCATGGGCGCAGCCATCTTGGATTCTGTCAGCTGATCATTTCCACCAATCTGTTCTCAGTATTGATAATCTGCATAATTGCCTAGCCAATCCCTTCCTTGCTGCAGGTATAAATACACTGTGCCTGAGCAAGGAAGGCGTCAGTGCTTTGGTTGTCAAACCTAGTTCCTGTTTGTCTCTCTCCTGTGATTGTCTTCCAGGTTCCAGCTCCTGTCTCAAGACTTCCACCATAGAGACCCGCACCAGCATTCCACCTGCGGTGTAGCCTGACTCTCCAATCCATTGTGGATTCATCTGTTTCCAGCTACAACATTACCTGCTTCCAGCTCAGCTTCCAGCAGAGTACAGCTTCCCTTAAAGGGCTGGTGTCCTTTCTACACTTTACCACTCTCCACCGGTATTATTATTTCTCTGCTCTCAAGTTCTACATTTCAGTTCATATTTCATCGCTCCCAAGTTCATTTATTATTTAACTGGTTCCAGCCAGTATCCACTCCGTGCTAACAACAGTCTGGTTCCAGCCAGTATCCACAGCAGCTGTTTTATCTTCAGCAACCCAGCTTTTCCTGGAACACCAGCTGGCACAATCCTGGGTTATCTCCATTGCTACAGTCGGGCCTGGTAAGGACTTTCCATCTAGAAGATCATAAGAACTATCTCACACTACCAGTGCCCTGTGGCTCCTGCCATCCTGTAGTACCCAGGAACTGTATTTATTCTTTGCTGACTTTTACGTTTTCTTTTACTGCTGCTGTGTTGCGGAGTTGTCATAATAAACATCATTGACTTTTATCCAAGTTGTCGTGGTC
Organism: Pseudophryne corroboree; assembly: GCF_028390025.1. Taxonomy (NCBI): domain Eukaryota; kingdom Metazoa; phylum Chordata; class Amphibia; order Anura; family Myobatrachidae; genus Pseudophryne; species Pseudophryne corroboree. Next base: position 107,136,373 of record NC_086446.1, read on the forward strand.
ACGCCTTCGGGCAGTTATTATTCATGTTACTTACATGTCCAGGGGTCTGATACAACCTCCCAGGTTCCGGTACATCTCTGCCCCTACAACTGAGGCTGCCTCCCGTCAGCTCAGGCCCTCAGTTGTGACACCACCTACACATGCACCGGAAAATAATCCTGTCCCCCAAAGCCAGGATTTCACTCCTGTGGTGGCTACACAGTTCTCACCTACTAGAGGGACGCAGGTTTGGGATTCAAGACTGGGTCCTAATAACCACGGATGCAAGTCTCCGAGGCTAGGGAGCTGTCACACAGGGGGAAAGCTTCCAAGGAGAATGGTCAAGTCAGGAAGCCTGCCTTCACATAAACGTTCTGGAATTGAGAGCCATTTACAACGGCCTTCTACAAGCGGTACATCTTCTTCAAGATCCCGTGCAGATCCAGTCAGACAATGTAACAGCAGTCGCGTACATAAACAGGCAAGGCGGAACGAAAAGCAGAGCGGCAATGGCAGAGGTGACAAGGATTCTCCTCTGGGTAGAAAGACATGTTAGAGCTCTGTCAGCAATTTTTATTCCGGGAGTGGACAACTGGGAAGCAGACTTCCTCAGCAGTCACGATCTCCATCCAGGAGAGTGGGGCCTCCACCCAGAAGTCTTTGCAGAGGTGACAAGTCTTTGGGGAGTTCCTCAAGTAGACATGATGGCATCTCATCTAAACAAGAAGCTTCAGAGATATTGTTCCAGGTCGAGAGACCCTCAAGCAATAGCAGTGGATGCACTGGTGAACCAGTGGGTGTTTCGGTCGGTATATGTTTTCCCTCCACTTCCATTGATTCCAAAAGTTCTCAAAATAATAATAAGAACAAGAGTTTGAGCAATCTTCATTGCCCCAGACTGGCCAAGGAAGGCTTGGTATCCAGATCTTCAGGAGTTGCTCATAGAAGATCCTCGGCCTCTTCCTCCTTGAGAGGACCTACTACAGCAGGGGCCGTGTGCGTATCAAGACTTACCGCGGCTATGTTTGATGGCATGGCTGTTGAGCGTCAGATCCTAGCCCGAAAGGGTATTCCCAAGGAAGTCATCCCCACTCTTATTCAAGCCAGGAAAGGAGTAACATTACCACCGTATTTGGAGAAAATACGTGTCTTGGTGTGAAGGCTCCTACGGAAGTGTTTATGTTGGGACATTTTCTCCATTTTCTGCTGGCTGGTGTGGATGCGGGCCTTAGATTGGGGTCAATCAAGGTCCATATTTCGGCCTTATCAGTTTTCTTTCAAAAACAATTGGCCTCCTTTCCAGATTTCAGATGTTCGTGAAAGGGGTTCTGCACATCCAGCCTCCATTTGTGCCTTCAGTGGCACCATGGGACCTTAATGTGGTGTTGCAGTTCCTTCAATCAGATTGGTTTGAACCTCTGCAGGAGATAGAATTGAAGTTTCTCACTTGGAAAGTGGTGATGCTTTTGGCCTTGGCATCCGCAAGGCGGGTGTCTGAGTTGGGGGCCTTGTCTCACAAGAGTCCTTACCTGATCTTCCATGAAGATAGGGCAGAGTTAAGAACTCGTCAACAATTTCTTCCAAAGGTGGTTTCGTCCTTCCACATAAACCAACCTATTGTGGTGCCAGTGGCTACTGACACTTTCACTGAGTCACAGTCTCTAGATGTGGTTAGAGCTTTGAAGATTTATGTCGCAAGAACAGCTCGATTACGGAAAACAGAGGCTCTGTTTGTCCTGTATGCTCCCAGCAAGATTGGGTGTCCTGCTTCTAAGCAGACTATTGCGTGCTGCATCAGAGGGACAATTCAGCACACTCATTCTACGGCAGGTTTGCCGGTACCGAAGTCGGTGATGGCCCATTCTACTAGGAAAGTGGGATCATCCTGGGCGGCTGCCCGGGGCGTCTCGGCTTTACAACTTTGCCGAGCAGCTACTTGGTCAGGGTCAAACACATTTGCTAAATTTTATAAGTTTGACACCTAGGCCGATGAGGACCTCAAGTTCGGTCAATCGGTACTGCAGGGTCATCCGCACTCTCCCACCTGTACTGGAGCTTTGGTGTAACCCCATGGTACTGAAGTGGACCCCAGCATCCTCTAGGACGTATGAGAAAATAAGATTTTAATACCTACCAGTAAATCCTTTTCTCCTAGTCCGTAGAGGATGCTGGGCACCCAACCCAGTGTGTACTTTACCTGCAGTTTGTTCTTTATAGTTACACAAGTTGTGTTTCATTTGTTTTCAGCATGTTGCTGTAAATGGTTCATGCCTTTTGGTGTGTGTCATGTTGAATGCCATGTTGTGCGGCATGGTTGAGGTGTGAGCTGGTATGAATCTCACCATTAGTATAAAAGTAAATCCTTTCCTCGAAATGTCCATCTCCCTGGGCACAGTTCCTATAACTGAGGTCTGGAGGAGGGGCATAGAGGGAGGAGCCAGTTCACACCCTTGAAAAGTCTTAAAGTGCCCATGGCTCTTGCAGAACCGTCTATACCCCATGGTACTGAAGTGGACCCCAGCATCCTCTACGGACTAGGAGAAAAGGATTTACCGGTAGGTATTAAAATCCTATTTCTCTTACGTCCTAGAGGATGCTGGGGACTCCGTAAGGACCATGGGGTATAGACGGGCTCCGCAGGAGATAGGGCACCTAAAAAGAACTTTGACTATGGGTGTGCACTGGCTCCTCCCTCTATGCCCCTCCTCCAGACCTCAGTTAGAGAACTGTGCCCAGAGGAGAATGGGTGCACTGCAGAGAGCTCTCCAGAGTTTTCTGTGGAAAAAGAATTTTGTTAGGTTTTTTATTTTCAGGGAGTCCTGTTGGCAACAGGCTCCCTGCATCGTGGGACTGAGGAGAGAGAAGCAGAGCTGGCTTGTCAAGTTGGGCACTGCTTCTAAGGCTACTGGACACCATTAGCTCCAGAGGGAGTCAAAACACAGGTCTCACCTGGGGTTCGTCCCGGAGCCGTGCCGCCGTCCTCCTCACAGATGCCGAAGATAGAAGCCGGATAGAGAAGGCAGAAGACATCTTAGGCGGCAGAAGACATCAGATCTTCATGAGGTAAGGCGCGCAGCGGTAAGCTGCGCGCCATTGCTCCCAGTCACACACACACAGAGCAGCACTGAATGGTGAAGGGCACAGGGGGGGGGGGCACCCTGGGCAGCAATAAACCTCACATTTTGGCACAAATACAGTAGGATTAGACTGCGGAGGCAGTAAATCTATGATCCCCCGCCATTTTATTGGAAAATCACTGGGACCGAAGCCCGCCGTCGGGTGGGCGGGGCTTGATCCTCAGCACTAACCAGCGCCATTTTCTCCACAGAAAGCTGCATGAGGAAAACGCTGGCTCCCTGGTCTCTCCCCAGCTGAACACACACGCTGGAAAAAAGAGGAGGGGGGCACATTAGCGACGCAGTGAGTGGGAATTGGCATATTATATACACTGCTCAAAAAAATAAAGGGAACACTAAAATAACATATCCTAGATCTGAATGAATTAAATATTCTTATTAAATACTTTGTTCTTTACATAGTTGAATGTGCTGACAACAAAATCACACAAAAATTATCAATGGAAATCAAATTTATTAAACCATGGAGGTCTGGATTTGGAGTCACCCTCAAAATTAAAGTGGAAAACCACACTACAGGCTGATCCAACTTTTATGTAATGTCCTTAAAACAAGTCAAAATGAGGCTCAGTAGTGTGTGTGGCCTCCACGTGCCTGTATGACCTCCCTACAACGCCTGGGCATGCTCCTGATGAGGTGGTGGATGGTCTCCTGAGGGATCTCCTCCCAGACCTGGAATAAAGCATCCGCCAACTCCTGGACAGTCTGTGGTGCAACGTAGCGTTGGTGGATGGAGCGAGACATGATGTCCCAGATGTGCTCAATTGGATTCAGGTCTGGGAAATGGGCGGGCCAGTCCATAGCATCAATGCCTTCGTCTTGGAGGAACTGCTGACACACTCCAGCCACATGAGGTCTAGCATTGTCTTGCATTAGGAGGAACCCAGGGCCAACTGCACCAGCATATGGTCTCACAAGGGGTCTGAGGATCTCATCTCGGTACCTAATGGCAGTCAGGCTACCTCTGGCGAGCACATGGAGGGCTGTGCGGCCCCCCAAAGAAATGCCACCCCACACCATTACTGACCCACTGCCAAACCGGTCATGCTGGAGGATGTTGCAGGCAGCAGAACGTTCTCCTTGGCGTCTCCAGACTTTGTCACGTCTGTCACATGTGCTCAGTGAGTACCTGCTTTCATCTGTGAAGAGCACAGGGCGCCAGTGGCGAATTTGCCAATCTTAGTGTTCTCTGGCAAATGCCAAACGTCCTGCACGTTGTTGGGCTGTAAGCACAACCCACACCTGTGGACGTCGGGCCCTCATACCACCCTCATGGAGTCTGTTTCTGATCGTTTGAGTAGACACATGCACATTTGTGGCTTGCTGGAGGTCATTTTGCAGGGCTCTGGCAGTGCTCCTCCTGTTCCTCCTTGCACAAAGGTAGAGGTAGCGGTCCTGCTGCTCGGTTGTTGCCCTCCTACGGCCTCCTCCACGTAATCTGATGTACTGGCCTGTCTCCTGGTAGCGCCTCCATGCTCTGGACACTATGCTGACAGACACAGCAAACCTTCTTGCCACAGCTCGCATTGATGTGCCATCCTGGATGAGCTGCACTACCTGTGCCACTTGTGTGGGTTGTAGGCAGGTCATACAGGCACGTGGAGGCCATACACACTACTGAGACTCATTTTGAGTTGTTTTAAAAGACATTACATCGAAGTTGGATCAGCCTGTAGTGTGTTTTTCCACTTTAATTTTGAGGGTGACTCCAAATCCAGACCTCCATGGGTTAATAAATTTGATTTCCATTGATAATTTTTGTGTGATTTTGTTGTCAGCACATTCAACTATGTAAAGAACAAAGTATTTAATAAGAATATTTCATTCATTCAGATCTAGGATGTGTTATTTTAGTGTTCCCTTTATTTTTTTGAGCAGTGTACATAAAAAAGCGCTATCTGGACATATTTTTTCCAGTGTTTTTAACCGCTGGTGTGTGCTGGCATACTCTTTCTCTGTCTCTCCTTAGGACCTGGTTGGGGTTTTGTCCCCTTATAGGTTAATTCCTGTGTGTGGGGGGTGTCGGTACGTGTGTGTCGACATGTCTGAGGCGGAAGGCTTCTCCAAGGAGGAGTTGGAGCAAATGAGTGGTGTGTCCCCGTCGGTTGTGCCGACTCCAGATTGGATGGACATGTGGCATATGTTGAATGCAAGTGTGGCATCTTTACATAAAAGGCTTGATAAGGCTGGTTTAGGGGGGGACATCAGGGGGTCAATCCTCAGATTGGACCGACTCACAGGGCCCGTCGGGGTCTCAAAAGCGTCTCTTAACACAAGACACTACTACCGACACGGATTCTGATTCCAGTGTCGACTATGACGAAGTAAAATTGCACCCCAGGGTGACTAAAACCATTCAGTGTATGATTGTGGCAATAAGGGATGTGTTGCATATTGTGGATGAACCCTCGGTCCCCGACACAAGGGTACACATGTTTAAGGAAAAGAAACAGATTATTAACTTTCCCACATCTCATGAATTAAATGAATTCTTTGGAAAAGCTTGGGAGACTCCGGATAAGAGACCGCAGATCCCCAAAAGAATTTATATGGCATACCCTTTCCCTAAGCAGGACAGGGAGATTTGGGAATCACCCCCCACTGTGGACAAGGCCCTGACGCGCTTGTCCAAGAAAGTGGCGCTACCGTCTCCTGACACAGCGGCCCTTAAGGACCCTGCAGATCGCAGGCAAGAAACTACCTTAAAGTGTATTTATTCTCATACGGGTGCTGTGTTAAGACCGACAATTGCGTCGGCATGGGTGTGTAGCGCAATTGCAGCTTGAACAGATGAGCTGACAGTTCAATTTGATAATATGGATAAGGATACTATATTCCTAACTCTAGCCCATATTAAAGACGCAGTCTTATTTATGAGGGATGCTCAAAGGGACATTGGATTGCTAGCTTCTAGGGCCAATGCCATGTCTATCTCAGCGAGAAGATCCTTATGGACTCGCCAATGGACGGGTGATGCGGATTCCAAAAAACATATGGAAGTACTACCCTATAAGGGGTATGTATTGTTTGGGGATGGGCTGACGGACCTGGTTTCCACAGCTACAGCAGGTAAATCAATTTTTTACCATATATTCCCCAACAGCAAAAGAAAGTAACACCCTATCAGATGCAGCCTTTTCGGTCGCACAAGTCCAAAAGGGGATCCTCTTTCCTCGCCAGAGGTAAGGGCAGAGGCAAGAGAGCACCTGCTTCGGCAGGTGCCCAGGAACAAAAGTCCTCCCCGGTTGCTCCAAAACCCACAGCATGACGCTGGGGCTCCCCTGAGGGAGTCCGCACCGGTGGGGGCACGTCTTCGACTTTTCAGTCAGGCCTGGGTCAGATCAGACCTGAATCCCTGGGTGTTGGAAATAGTTTCCCAGGGTTACAAACTGGAATTCAAGGAGGTGCCCCCGCGCCGATTTTTCAAATCGGCCCTACCAGCTTCCACATCGGAAAGGGATGTAGTGTTAGCTGCAATTCAAACGCTGTGTATACAGCAAGTAATAATCAAGGTTCCCCTGCACCAGCAGGGAAGAGGTTACTATTCAACCCTATTGTGGTCCCGAAACCGGACGGTTCGGTCAGACCTATTTTGAATCTGAAATCCCTAAACCTGTACATAAAAAGATTCAAATTCAAAATGGAATCTCTCAGAGCGATAATAGCCAACATGGAGGAGGGGGAGTTTATGGTGTCTCTGGACATAAAGGATGCGTACCTTCATGTCCCCATATATGCCCCCCCATCAGGAATACCTGAGATTCGCTGTACAGGATTGTCATTACCAATTTCAGACGTTGCCGTTTGGACTCTCCACGGCCCCGAGGATTTTCACCAAGATAATGGCGGAAATGATGGTGGTCCTGCGCAAGCATGGAATCACAATTATCCCATACTTGGACGATCTCCTGATAAAAGCGAGATCAAGGGAGAAATTGCTGAGCAGTGTGGCGCTCTCTCTGAGAGTGCTCCAGCAACACGGTTGGATTCTAAATCTACCGAAGTCACAGGTGATTCCGACAACTCGACTACCGTTCCTAGGTATGATACTGGATACGGAACAAATGAAGGTCTTCCTCCCAATAGAGAAAGCCCAAGACATCCAGAACATGGTCAGAGAACTGCTAAAACCGAAAAGGGTGTCAGTTCACCAATGCACTCGAGTTCTGGGGAAAATGGTTGCGGCCTACGAGGCCATTCCCTTCGGAAGGTTCCATGCAAGGACTTTTCAATGGGACCTTCTGGACAAGTGGTCCGGGTCCCATCTGCACTTACATCGGAAAATAACTCTGTCCCCAGGGACCAGAGTGTCCCTCCTGTGGTGGTTGCAAAGTGCTCACCTCCTGGAGGGTCGCAGGTTCGGAATTCAGGATTGGATCCTGGTTACCACGGACGCGAGCCTCCGAGGATGGGGAGCGGTCACACAGGGAAAGACTTTTCAGGGTCTTTGGTCAGACCAGGAGTCCTGTCTACACATCAATGTGTTGGAACTCAGGGCCATTTACAACGGCCTTCGACAAGCGGAGAGTTTTCTTCGAAACCTACCGGTTCTGATTCAATCAGACAATATCACAGCAGTGGCTCATGTGAACCGCCAAGGCGGGACAAGAAGCAGAGTCGCGATGGCGGAAGCCACAAGGATCCTTCGCTGGGCGGAAAATCATGTAAGCGCTCTGTCGGCTGTCTTCATTCCGGGGAGTGGACAACTGGGAAGCAGACTTCCTCAGCAGACACGATCTCCATCCAGGAGAGTGGGGACTTCATCAAGAAGTCTTTGCAGACGTAACACCTCTTTGGGGAACTCCTCAAATAGACATGATGGCGTCACGCCTCAACAAAAAACTTCGGAGGTATTGCGCCAGGTCTCGAGACCCTCAGGCAGTAGCAGTAGACGCACTGGTAACACCGTGGGTGTTCGAATCGGTCTACGTGTTCCCTCCTCTTCCTCTCATCACGAAAGTGTTGAGGATCATAAGACGAAGAAGAGTACAGACGATACTCGTTGTCCCAGACTGGCCTCGAAGGGCCTGGTACTCGGATCTACAAGAGATGCTCACAGGAGATCCCTGGCCTCTTCCTCTGAGGGAAGACCTGTTGCAGCAGGGGCCCTGTGTATTTCAAGACTTACCGCGGTTACGTTTGACGGCATGGCGGTTGAACGCCGAATCCTAGCGAAAAAGGGGATTCCGGAAGAGGTCATCCCTACTTTAATAAAGGCTAGGAAGGAGGTGACGGTAAAACATTATCACCGTATCTGGCGAAAGTATGTGTCTTGGTGTGAGACCAAGAATGCACCTACGGAAGATTTTCATCTGGGTCGTCTTCTCCACTTCCTACAGACAGGAGTGGATATGGGCCTGAAATTAGGCTCGGTTAAGGTACAGATTTCGTCCCTCTCGATTTTCTTTCAGAAGGAATTGGCTTCTCTTCCAGAAGTCCAGACGTTTGTAAAGGGAGTGCTGCACATCCAGCCCCCTTTTGTGCCTCCAGTGGCACCATGGGACCTGAACGTGGTGTTGCAGTTCCTAAAATCACACTGGTTTGAACCGCTTAACAAGGTTGAGTTGAAATTTCTTACCTGGGAGGTGGTCATGTTGTTGGCCTTAGCATCAGCAAGGCGAGTGTCAGAATTGGCGGCTTTGTCACACAAGAGCCCCTACTTGATTTTTCATGTGGATCGAGCTGAATTGAGGACACGTCCGCAATTTTTGCCTAAAGTGGTTTCTTCGTTCCATATGAATCAACCTATTGTGGTGCCTGTGTCCTGTATGCGGCCAATAAGATTGGCGCTCCTGCTTCGAAGCAGACTATTGCTCGCTGGATCTGTAATACGATTCAGCAGGCTCACTCTACGGCTGGATTGCCGGTACCAAATTCGGTTAAGGCCCATTCCACTAGGAAGGTGGGCTCTTCTTGGGCGGCTGCCCGAGGCGTCTCGGCATTACAACTTTGCCGAGCGGCGACTTGGTCGGGATCAAACACTTTTGCTAAATTCTACAAGTTTGATACCCTGGCTGATGAGGACCTAACGTTTGCTCAGTCGGTGCTGCAGAGTCATACGCACTCTCCCACCCGATTGGATGCTTTGGTATAAACCCCATGGTCCTTACGGAGTCCCCAGCATCCTCTAGGACGTAAGAGAAAATATGATTTTAAACCTACCGGTAAATCTATTTCTCCTAGTCCGTAGAGGATGCTGGGCGCCTGTCCCAGTGCGGAAACTCTGCAAGACTTGTATATAGTTGTTGCTTACATAAGGGTTATGTTACAGTTGACATCGGTCTTGGACCGTTACTGTCATTTGTTCATACTGTTAACTGGTTATGTATGTTCCAGGTTACATGGTATGATTGGTGTGGGCTGGTATGAATCTTGCCCTTGGATTGCTAAATCCTGCCTTGTATTGTCCATCTCCTCTGGGCACAGTTCTCTAACTGAGGTCTGGAGGAGGGGCATAGAGGGAGGAGCCAGTGCACACCCATAGTCAAAGTTCTTTTTAGGTGCCCTATCTCCTGCGGAGCCCGTCTATACCCCATGGTCCTTACGGAGTCCCCAGCATCCTCTACGGACTAGGAGAAATAGATTTACCGGTAGGTTTAAAATCTTCTTTTTTAGAGTTTATTATTTTACAGGGAGGCTGCTGGCAACAGCCTCCCTGCTTCAAGTGACTAAGGGGGGGAGTAGTGTACGCCCTGTGGGGTCTGAGCCACTATCTCCGCTGACAGGACACTGAGCTCCTGAGGAGATCGAAAGTTCCCCGCCACAGGGGATCGCTCACCCCAGCAGCATGCCGCCACCCCCTTACAGGGCCAGAAGATCAGTGGCGAGTTAGTCACCGGCCCCCCTGGCAAGCGGGGAGCCGGTGTGAAGATGGCGGCAACAGGGTATGGAGTGCAGTACTAACTGTGCTCCAGGGCTCAGCGGTACATGATGCGGCGCTGTTAGGTGCGCCCTGAGCCAGCGCCTACACCCTACACTGACCTCCAAGCCTGTCATGGTCCTAGGATCGCTGCCAGCACTTTTCCTCAGGCCAGCATAATCTTCAGAAGAGCGGGAAGACAGCGCCATGAAAGGGGGCAGAGCTTCTCCTCAGAGCGGACCCAGCAGCGTTCAGCGCCATTTTCCTGCCTGCAGAAGCGCTGACAGGGAGAGCTGTCCCTCCAGATCAACTCCAGCTGCCTTGTACGGTACCAGGGGGTTGTAGAAGGGGGGAAGGGGGAAGGGGGGAGGCTGTGTAAAGTCTGCTAAGCTAAAATACACTCCCCAGTGGGTGGCGGCATAGCGTTTGCACGGCTGCTAAAACTAGCTAGCGAGCGATCAACACGGAATGACCCCCATAGCCATGTCTAGAGACTCTGTGTCATATGCTGCAGAGGATGTTTTCTCTCAGGAGGGATCCATTCCATGTACACAGGATTGTAATGCTTTGTCTCAGATTCCCATTGTTAAAGTTAATACTGAGACTGAAACTCAGTTGTTGAAGAAGTCTATGGCAGTTACAGTAGGTCAGGCTGTGTCCCTATTCCTGCAGAATCCCCTAGCATGTTCCCACAGAAACGTGCACTTGCCCAAATCATGCAAGATGACACGGATACCGATTTTGATACTGCAGACGGTGATGGGGAGGTGCTGAGGGGGGCGGTATCCCTTGCTAAGGGGTGCAGCTCATGATTGAGGCCATTAGAAATGTGTTAAATATTAATGACACCACACCTGAGAAGGTTGAGGAGGCTTACTTCACTGACAATAAGAAAGCCTTGCTAACCTTCCCTGCGTCTAAAGAATTAAACGGGAAAAACCCGGAGAAAAAAATCCAGATCCCAAAAAGGGTTCCGGTTGCTTTTCCCTTCCCTGAGGAAAATAGGAAAAAATGGGTTAACCCACCCATTGTGGACGCATCTGTCTCCAGACTATCTAAAAAGCTGGTTTTATCTGTCTCTGGATCTACCGTGTTCAAAGAACCGTCTGATCGTAAAACTGACACTATGCTCAAATCCATTTACACTGCTTCAGGAGTGGCGTTAAGACCCACTATTGCCTGTGCATGGATTTCTAAAGCCATAGTAAAGTGGTCCAGCACATTACTAGTGGATTTGGATACAATGGATAGAAGTGACATTGAATTGTTTTTACGTAACATACAGGATTCTGCGGGGTTCATGGTGGAATCCATGAAGGACCTGGGGACGCTGACTGCACGGATATCTTCCATGTCGGTCTCAGCCCGCAGGGGACTCTGGCTACGCCAATGGTCTGCAGATGCAGAATCCAGGAGAAGTGTGGAGAACCTACCCTACACAGGTCAGGCTCTATTTGGGGAAGCGTTGGATGCGTGGATTTCCACGGCAACCGCGGGTAAGTCACCTTTCCTTCCCTCTGCTACACCTTCTACGAGGGATCCATTTTCTTCAGCTGTGCCGCAGTCCTTTTCGGACCGCTAAGATAAAAATGGCCAAGCCTCCTACCACTTTCTTTAGAGGTGGTCGGGCAAAATCCAAAAAGCCTGCACCCGCAGGCTCCCAGGACCAGAGACCTGCTTCTGGTTCCTCAAAATCCTCAGCATGACGGTGGACCTCAAAGCCTGGAGGACGGGTTGGTGGGTGCGAGACTCAGATGTTTCAGACACGTCTGAGTGTCATCCGGCCTGTATCCCTGGGTACAGGATATTGTGTCCCAGGGGTACAGACAGGAGCTTCAAGAACTCCCGCCTCACCGAGTCTTCAAATCATGCTTGCCAGCTTTGCTGACAGACAGGGCTATCCTACAGGAAGCCATCCTAAAATTGGAAAAGTCACAGGTCATTGTCCCAGTTCCACCTCATATGCGAAACAAGGGTTATTATTCAAACCTTTTAGTGGTACCGAAAACCAGATGGTTTGGTCAGACCAATTTTGAATTTAAAATTGTTGAAACCTTACCTGAGGGTGTTCAAGTTGGAGTCCCTCCTACGGTTGGATTCTTGGGCAGGCTAGTACTTAATACTGGGTCAGTGAAAATTAATTTGTAATTATGTTTAATAATACACGATATTGTATTGGCTTTTACATTATATTTAGATTTAAATGCCAGATTGTAATCTTGAGTCTTTGTTTTCTGATTACTTTTATGTTTCGTATTGTTAGTAGGGTACATCACTTGTGTCTGTATAAGGGTATTCCCCTGATTATCTTCTATGGGTTCATTAATATTTACTTGGCCCTCTCCCTTAGGGTATATAGATAACGGTATCCCTGTTGAGGGTTCGTGAGTATTGTATGGCTTGATCTAATATTTGTGTGGGGTATTCCCGTTCTCGAAAATAATTTATAAGTCCCTTCACCTGTTCTTCGAACTTAGAGTCCACTGTACAATTCCGTCTAATTCTGGACAGCTGGCTCTTAGGTACATTATTTAGCCAGCTTTTCTTATGATTACTTTTATAGGGCATGTAGCTACACACATCAGCTTCTTTTTTTATATGATGAAACAGTAAGACTATCCACTACCGCCTCCACCGTTACATCTAAAAAATTCATCTGTGAGGAATTGTGTGTGCAAGTGAAGCACAAACCATAATCATTAGTGTTTAAATAATCAACAAAATTAGTGACATAGGTAGTGTCACCATCCCAAATAAAAAACAGGTCGTCGATATAGCGACCATAGAGGACCAGGTTCGCAGAGTATGGGCCATCCCATATGTGGGATTGTTCGAGATCGCCCATGTAGATGTTTGCGAAACTTGGTGCGAACCTGGTCCCCATCGCCGTACCGAGGACCTGTAAATAATAACTGTGATCAAATAAAAAAATAATTGTGTATCAAAATGAACTGAATAGCAGAAATAATAAACCTACGCTTCACCTCTGACATCAGGCCTGCTTTCCTTAATGAGATGTCCACAGACTCTACTCCTTTATCATGTGGGATGTTTGTATATAAAGCTTGGACATCACAAGTCACAAACCTGTATCCTGGGGCCCATTTATGGCCTTCCACTCGTTTGATAAAGTCGGTGGTATCACGAATATGGGACTTCAGGGATGTAGCGCAGGGTTGTAAATAGTGATCAACAAAAAAGGATAAATTAGATAAATTAGATGTAAGGCCCCAATCCCACTACTACCTACCACCTATACATACATCTTTGGCGTTGAGACTGACTGAAACAATACTGAGAGTCTCCGCCTGCTACAGGAACTGGTGGTAACTATATGTATCTATTTTATACACTTTGAATACAAATTTTCAACTCCAGGGACTCAACACTATATATGGATGTGATATATTGAATCATTATATGGATCAAGAGTATCACCTGATCATTATTATCACTTTTTTTTTTGACTGTGTGTTGTTTAAATGTTTTGTAAATGTGGAATAAAGTGTTTTATTTTAGTACAATCTGTTTTACTAATGTAAGAAAAGCAAATAAACAGCTGAGGCCGTCAAGGCTGCAAACAGATACACACAAAGAACAGTTAATATTCCATTGAACATAACTGTACAATCATAAATACAGTTGTCAGTATAAGAGCAGAAAATAAACAGGTAACATCAATACAACCGTATAGAGAATATTGATAAAAAAGAGAGGAGAAGTAGGAAAGACAAAGGGAGGAAGACAGAAGACAAAGGGAGGGGGGTAGGGTGCACGCTATGACGCTTACCAAGAATCAGACAGGATGGAAGCAAGGTGGGCCTGGTAATCAAGTGTATTTTTAAAGGCCAACCAATTACTCCAAGTAGCCGTGAAGTTTAACGAGGGTGATTTCATAAAGGACGATAGATCGTCCATTAACATATAATTGTCAATCCTCTGAAACCAGCGGGAGATAGGAGGGCAGGAGGTGGTTCTCCAATAACAGGGTATTATTGCTTTTGCAGCGTTCATGAAATGCCAGAGCAGTGAGATTTTATAAAGTGAGATAGGCATCTCCATCAGGTTAAACAACCAGAACTCGGGTGTGCTGAGCAGTGTAAGGCCAGTCATTTTTGAACTTACATCACGTATCGTTAGCCAAAAACTCGTCAAAACCGGACAACTCCACCATACGTGAAGAGGAGTGTCCGATTCCTGATTGCATCGCCAGCAAGTGGAGGTTATGTTGGGATGCATCTGGTGAACCTGTACCGGACATCTATACCAACAAGCTAAGAGTTTATATTGGGTAGCTAGCACTTGGAGGGAAGATGAGGTAGCAAAAGTATGAGTAAAGATACAGGTCCATTGATCCTCCGTCAAATCTCTACGCAACTCGCCTTGCCAAGCTGAGACATAAGAGGGAGGACCATCAGTCGCAACAGTGAGATATAAACGATATAGCTGCGATATTAGATGTCTAGGAGGGTCAGGAGTCAGGCATAAAGATCAAATTTGGTGGGGGCATATGACATAGCGCGTTTCCCGAAAGAATAAATTAAGTGCCTAACCTGCAAATAAAGCCAAAAGGTATTAGCCGGGAGGTCATATTTCCGCTGAAGATCTTCAAAGGAGCAAATGGTAGAGTTTGCGACTAAGTGGCAGATACGTGATATACCCGCATTTAACCAGGAGGGTAATCTAAATGGCGGCATACCTGGGGGGGAAATCAGGGTTGTTAAACAGGGGTGTAGATAGAGGAGTACCTGATTTTAAATTCCAAATGGTTCTAATATTTTTGCCAACAGTGGAGGGTAGGGCTCAGAGTGGGGTGAGTAAGACGAGGGCATCTAGACATCCACGGGAGGACACCTGACGGGACAGGAGCTGCGTGATCCACGGTCATTGTTTCACAACAGGAGACTTGGACATCTGAACAATCCTAGCAAGGTGAATGGCATGGTAGTACGTTAGAAAGCAGGGAAGCTGAAGGCCGCCTTGAGCTCGGCTTCAAATTAAAGTGGCTTGAGATATGCGGGGTCCAAGCAATCCCCAAATAAATTGACCCACCATGCTCTGTAAGTCCCTAAAAAAGGAAGACGGTATGGTAATCGGTAAAGATTGTAGTAAGTACAAAACCTTAGGGAGAACACTCATTTTTGTAACATTCAATCTACCCAACCAGGACAGCTTCAGTAGGGACCAATTTTGAAACTCCACCTTAAGTTGCTTCAAAAGTGGGGGAAAATAAGATTTTAAACCTACCGGTAAATCTTTTTCTCGTAGTCCGTAGAGGATGCTGGGGACTCCGTAAGGACCATGGGGAATAGACGAGCTCCGCAGGAGACATGGGCACTAAAAAAGAACTTTAGGTATGGGTGTGCACTGGCTCCTCCCTCTATGCCCCTCCTCCAGACCTCAGTTAGAGAAACTGTGCCCAGAGGAGACGAACAGTACGAGGAAAGGATTTTGTAAATCCAAGGGCAAGATTCATACCAGCCACACCATTCACACCGTATAACATGGAATATATGAACCAGTCAACAGTATGAAACAAAACCAGTATCAGTCCAAAACTGATTCAACTGAAACATAACCCTTATGTAAGCAACAACTATATACAAGTCTTGCAGTATGTCGTCCGCACAGGGACAGGCGCCCAGCATCCTCTACGGACTACGAGAAAAAGATTTACCGGTAGGTTTAAAATCTTAATTTCTCTTACGTCCTAGAGGATGCTGGGGACTCCGTAAGGACCATGGGGATTACACCAAAGCTCCAAAACGGGCGGGAGAGTGCGGGTGACTCTGCAGCACCGAATGAGCAAACATTAGGTCCTCATCGGCCAGGGTATCAAACTTGTAGAATTTTGCAAAGGTGTTTGAACCCGACCAAGTTGCTGCTCGGCAAAGCTGTAAAGCCGAGACGCCCCGGGCAGCCGCCCAAGAAGAACCCACTTCCTAGTGGAATGGGCCTTAACTGAATTCGGTAACGGCAATCCAGCGGTAGAATGAGCCTGCTGAATCGTGTTACAGATCCAGCGAGCAATAGTCTGCTTAGACGCAGGAGCACCAACCTTGTTGGCAGCATACAGGATAAACAGAGCCTCTGTTTTCCTAACTCGAGCCGTTCTGGCCACATAAATTTTCAATGCCCTGACCACATCCAGGGACTCGGAATGCTCCACGTCCCTTGTAGCCATAGGCACCACAATAGGTTGGTTCATATGAAAAGAAGAAACCACCTTAGGCAAAAATTGGGGACGAGTCCGCAACTCAGCTCTATCCACATGGAAAATCAGATAAGGGCTTTTGTGAGACAAAGCCGCTAACTCCGACACTCGCCGCGCCGAAGCCAAGGCCAACAACATGACCACTTTCCAAGTGAGATACTTTAATTCAACTGTTTGAAGCGGTTCAAACCAGTGAGACTTAAGGAACCGTAACACCATGTTAAGGTCCCATGGTGCCACTGGAGGCACAAAAGGAGGCTGGATATGCAACATCCCTTTCACGAAAGTCTGGACCTCTGGAAGAGAAGCCAATTCCCTTTGAAAGAAAATGGATAGGGCCGAAATCTGAACCTTAATGGAGCCTAACTTTAGGCCCAAATTCACTCCAGTTTGCAGGAAGTGGAGAAAACGGCCCAGATGGAATTCTTCCGGAGGAGCAGTCTTGGCTTCGCACCAAGACACATACTTCCTCCAGATACGGTGATAATGTTTCGATGTCACTTCCTTCCTTGCCTTTGTTAGAGTATGAATGACCTCTTCCGGAATGCCCTTTTCCGCTATGATCCTGCATTCAACCGCCATGCCATCAAACGCAGTCGCGGTAAGTCCTGGAACAGACAGGGCCCCTGTTGTAACAGGTCTTCCCTGAGAGGAAGAGGCCACGGATCTTCTGAGAGCATTTCCTGTAGATCCGGTTACCAGGCCCTTCGAGGCCAATCTGGAACGATGAGAATCGCCTGAACCCGTCTTCGTCTTATGATTCTCAGTATCTTTGAGATGAGAGGAAGAGAAGGGAACACATAGACCGACTGAAACACCCACGGTGTCACCAGTGCGTCCATTGCAATCGCCTGAGGGTCCCTTGACCTGGCGCAATATCTTTGAAGTTTCTTGTTGAGGCGTGAAGCATCATGTCTATTGAGGCAGACCCCACTGACTTGCAATCTCTGCGAAGACTTCCTGATGAAGTCCCCACTCTCCTGGATGTAGATCGTGTCTGCTGAGGAAGTCTGCTTCCCAGTTGTCTACTCCCGGAATGAAGAGTGCTGTCAGAGCGCTTACATGACTCTCTGCCCATCAAAGAATCTTTGAGGCTTCTGCCATTGCCACTCTGCTCCTTGTGCCGCTTTGGTGGTTTACATGAGCCACTGCTGTGATGTTGTCTGACTGAATCAGAACCGGTAGACCTTGAAGTAAGGTCTGCGCCTGACAAAGGCCTTTGTATATGGCCATTAATTCCAGAATGTTGATGTGTAGACAAGCCTCCTGGCTTGACCACAGACCCTGGAAGTTTCTTCCCTGTGTGACTGCTCCCCATCCTCGGAGGCTCGCGTCCGTGGTCACCAGAACCCAGTCCTGGATTCCGAACCTGCGACCCTCTAGAAGGTGAGCACTCTGCAGCCACCACAGGAGAGATACCCTGGCGCTGGGGGACAGGCGGATCATCTAATGAATCTGTAGATGTGACCCGGACCACTTGTCCAGAAGGTCCCACTGAAATGTTCTGGCATGGAACCTGCCGAATGGAATGGCCTCGTAAGACGCCACCATTTTTCCCAGCACTCGCATGCAGTGATGTACCGACACCCTGTCTGGCTTCAACAGGTCCCTGACCAAGTCCTGCAGTTCCTGGGCCTTTTCCGTCGGGAGAAAGACCCTCTTTTGTTCCATGTCCAGAATCATGCCTAAGAAAGGCAATCTGGTTGTTGGAACTAACTGTGACTTTGGCAGGTTTAGAATCCAACCGTGTTGTTGTAACACCCTCAGGGAGAGTGATACTTTGACCAGCAACTGTTCTCTCGATCTCGCTTTTATCAGGAGATCATCCAAGTACGGGATAATTGTGACTCCCTGCTTGCGTAGGAGCACCATCATCTCCGGCATTAATTTGGTAAAAATTCTCGGGGCCGTGGACAGGCCAAACGGCAACGTCTGAAATTGGTAGTGACAATCCTCCACCACAAATCTCAGGAACGCCTGATGAGGTTGATAAATGGGGACATGAAGGTATGCATCCTTTATGTCTAGAGACACCATATAATCTCCCTCTTCCAGGCTTGCAATGACTGCCCTGAGCGACTCCATCTTGAACTTGAACCTCTTTAAGTATAGGTTTAAGGATTTTAAATTTAGAATGGGTCTGAACGAACCGTCCGGTTTCGGGACCACAAACAGGGTTGAGTAATAGCCCATCCCCTGCTGCAGCAGGGGAACCTTGACCACCACTTGTTGGAGACACAATTTTTGAATTGCTGCCAAAACTACCTCCCTCTCTGGGGAAGAAGAAAAACCGTCGAGGGGGCACTTCTTCGTATTCCAGCTGGTACCCCTGGGAAACAATGTCTATTGCCCAGGGGTCCACCTGAGAATGAATCCAGACCTGGCTGAAAAGACGAAGACGTGCCCCCACCGGAGCGGACTCCACCCGCGGAGCCCCAGCGTCATGCTGTGGATTTAGTAGAGGCCGGGAGGACTTTTGATCCTGGGAACTGGCTGTAGTTGGCAGCTTTTTCCCCTTGCCCTTACCTCTGGCAAGAAAGGAAGATCCCCGAGCCCTCTTGGATTTATGCGGCCGAAAGGACTGCATCTGATAATGTGGCGTTTTCGTAGGCTGTGAGGAAACATAAGGTAAAAAGGTTGATTTACCTGCAGTAGCTGTGGAAACTAGGTCCACGAGACCTTCCCCAAACAACTCCTCACCCTTGTAAGGTAAAACCTCCATATGCCGTTTTGAGTCGGCATCACCCGACCACTGTCGGGTCCACAGTGCTCGCCTGGCAGAAACTGCCATAGCGTTCGCTCTGGACCCCAGTATGCCTATAGCCCTCTGAGCCTCTCTCATATAAAGGACCGCATCCTTAATATGACCCAGGGTCAATAAGATAGAATCCCTATCCATCGTATCCATATCAGTAGATAAGGTATCTGTCCACGCTAGTACAGCGCTACAAACCCAAGCTGACGCTATTGCCGGTCTGAGTAATGTACCGGTATGCGTGTAAATTGACTTTAAGGTAGTTTCTTGCTTGCGATCAGCAGGATCCCTGAGGGCAGCAGTATCCTGCGACGGCAGCGCCACATTT
Organism: Pseudophryne corroboree; assembly: GCF_028390025.1. NCBI lineage: Eukaryota > Metazoa > Chordata > Amphibia > Anura > Myobatrachidae > Pseudophryne > Pseudophryne corroboree. Next base: position 107,155,645 of record NC_086446.1, read on the forward strand.
TTGGAAAGGCGCGTCAACGCTTTATCCACCCTTGGGGATGATTCCCACCGTATCCTGTCCTTGATCGGGAAAGGATACGCCATAAGAATCCTTTTGGGAATCTGCAGCTTCTTGTCTGGAGTTTCCCAAGCACTTTCAAATAGCTCATTTAATTCAAAAGAAGGTGGAAAAGTAACCTCAGGCTTCTTTTCTTTAAACATGTTGATTTTCGGATTAGGCACCGCGGGGTCATCTATAATATGCAGCACATCCTTTATAGCAATAATCATATAATGAATACTCTTTGCCAATTTTGGCTGCAACCTCGCATCATCATAATCGACACTGGATTCAGAATCCGTGTCGGTATCTGTCAACTACCGGGGAAAGTGGGCGTTTTTGAGACCCAGAAGGCCCCTGTGACGTAGGGAAAGGCAGGGTATGACCCTCTGTACTGTCCCTGGATTCTGCTTTGTCCAAACGTTTGTGCAATAAATTAACATTTGCATTTAAAATATTCCACATTTCCATCCAGTCATGTGTGGGTGTTGCCGACGGAGACACCACACTCATACGCTCCACCTCATCCCTAGGAGAGCCTTCCGCTTCAGACATGCTGACACGCACGTACTGACACACCACTCACTCAGGGAAAACTCTATCTGGAGACAGTTCCCCCAAAAGGCCCTTTGAAGAGACAGAGAGAGAGTCTGCCAGTACACACCCAGCGCCAATAACCCTTCGGTCCCGCTCTTTCTTTAAACTGGCGGGGGTCTGAATTAATACAAAAAATTGTGTATGTACCTATTGCCAGTGTCGAGGTCCACATTGCTGCCCAGGGCGCCCCCCACGCCCTGCACCCAACAGTGTCCGCTGTGTGTGTGTCCGTGGGAGCAATGGCGCGCAGCGTTACCGCTGCATTTTACCTCACTGAAGATCTGATGTCTTCTGGCGCCTTTGAAGTCTTCTGCCTTCCTATACTCACCCGGCTTCTATCTTCCAGCTCTGCGTGGAGGACGGCGGCGCGGCTCCGGGACGAACCGCTAGGGGAGACCTGCGTTCTGACTCCCTCTGGTGCTAATGGTGTCCAGTAGCCTAAGAAGCAGAGCCTAACATTTAAGTAGGTCTGCTCCTCTCTCCTCAGTCCCACGATGCAGTGAGCCTGTTGCCAGCAGGTCTCCCTGAAAATAAAAAACCTAACAAAATACTTTTTTACAGGAAGCTCAGATCTCCCTGTAGTGCACCCAGTCTTCTCTGGGCACAGTATTAAACTGAGGTCTGGAGGATGGGCATAGAGGGAGGAGCCAGTGCACACCCATACCTAAAGTTCTTTTTTAGTGCCCATGTCTCCTGCGGAGCCCGTCTATTCCCCATGGTCCTTACGGAGTCCCCAGCATCCTCTAGGACGTAAAAGAAAATTAAGTTGAAACAGGGAGTCAGTATCAGGGGACAAGAGGATCACTAAATATTTTAGCTGGGTCGGATTCCATAGGAAAGGAAACAAGCCTTTAAGGCAGTCTACCATAGAGGGGGACGCGTAAACATTCATTGCTATGGATTTTTGTAAATACCATATTGCTTTCTAACAAATATTTAAAATGCCTGCTCTAATATATATTGTAAACGCCTGCACCTCTTATTATCATGTGCCATGAATATGCGCTATACATAGCAAAACACTGCATCCCATAAGAGAAAACAATACACCCACACATTATGTGAGTTCCAAAGCTCATTGATGTTTATATTTGTTATTAAAAAGATATGTATTCAATATATCACAATGTACAGTATACTCATAGTTACATGGTTACAATTCATACAGTAAGCAGTTAATACATACAGTAAGCAGTTACAGGCCAGCATACCATACCATTCCCTCAATGCATCTTCCTCTTAATATATCTCTCTCAGCAAATAAATACAGGAAACGGACTAGAAGCACCTCCATCATCGTCTGGGACAAAACAGCAACTCGCAACTGTGTGTCTCTGTAATGTGTTATCTAGTTTTGGGGGAGGGAACTTTCTCATTCATGATGAGTCACTAGTCTATTTGTATGCTAAACAGGTTCAGCCTTGAAGACATCAAAAGGGGCTGGCATGAGCATCCTGTCCACTACCTGTTTCTGTAAATGTCTATTGTCTTAATAAAAATGACTTTAGCTTTCATACATTTAATCATAACTATTTGTTGCAATATCCTACAACTTAATAACAAGTATCAAATGAATCTACACATTAATCTGGTTGCTTTAATACCAAATATGACAGGTATATTTTGCTTCGTTCCAATAATACACATACATGACATTACTCCATTATATAATTTTAAATCATTATGATGTCTGGCGCTTGATATTATTATAATTATGTACTGTATGAAATAAGTGTCGAATCCATCTCTGTGGCATGTCCGTGTAAATGCGTGTGTTACCATATATTGCTGTGCTCACTGCGCGTATTTGCAAGTATAGCGACTTATATGTGTGGAGTCTGTATGTTCTTTCTATGTAATATATTTGACTTCGACATTCCACCCTTTGGCAGTAAACAATAACTGCCATCAATTATTAACATAAGGAAAAATATTTCAGACAATAATCGGTGACCTAGACACAAGTATGTATTCATTTCGCAAATCAGACACTTGACTATATTTGGGGAAGACAGGGAGGAGGACGAGACATCCTCTATATGCACTCTGCGGTCACAGGACCACTGGTTGGGTGTGGGACAACATTCAACCTATAGAGTATGCTGGGACAGTGCTTTGGCCTATAATGTCTGATTTGCGACGAACATTTCACACATACATGTACCTATGTCTTTGTACACTGATGTTTGGATTCGATTGAGGTTCTGCTGGGTAGATGAAGAAGACACAAACAAATCGTGACAGTGACATATAAAATTTTTATGATCTACGTATTCCTATCATTTTCTGAACATTGTTTCCATTTCTGGAACGTATGCTAGGTCTGTTTAATCATTGAACAAGGGTTATAAGTAGTGTCCTTCCTAAGTAACGTAAACCTTCGGAGTTCGGGGAGAGCCACTCATAAACCTTTCTTCCACATATATTAATGAGCTCTTTATCTGCAATGTGTGAATAGCCATTGCCTGATTGTTCCTGATTACCTCCGAACTCCATAACTACTAGACCTTTGATTTTTCTCTGGCTTTAACTAACTGATCGGCTAATCCTGGGATCCTATAAGGAAATCACTCCTTCTTCCAGAACCAGTTCCAGTCCCACACTCGACTCCTCATAAAAAAAAATAAAAAAATAGAATGTCCTGAAAAAAAATGTTTGTCAGCGGGAAAGAGAGAAAAGAAAAATAGAACAAAACAACTCTTGTTCATAACAAATCAATTACAATGACTGGACATTCTGCAATCCTTTAGTATGCTCAGGTAGTGTTCAACAGTGCCGCCTCTCAGTCTTCACGGAACAGAGTCTCTGGTGATACTTTTGCGATCTCACTCCATTTACGAGTTCCTTCCGGACTACCGACTTTCCTGCAATGGGAATCGTGGACCCAAGTCTCTCTCTTGGCTACTTTCACTGGGATAGTGCTGTCAACAAACTTGGTAGGGTCCTTCCCACCTGTCTATTAGGCAACCTGAGCATAAGAACAATCACACAGTCTCTTGGTTCACAATCAAGACAGTTAGTATTTGGCATACCAGCAATCAACAGTTTCAAGTACTTTTGTCAAGTTCTCAAATGCTGGCTCATCTCAATAAGGCACTGTACTGTCACCTCATTGGTGTATTTCTGATCATTGTGTGGATCAATCATGACATGAGGTTGTCTTCCAAAAAAACCCAAAAAGACACAAATACCAAAACAAAAACAAATTTCGAAGAGGGTGATTCGTTAAGTGAAGATCTGGGAGTGGTTCTGATGCTACATAATACTAGTGGCAGTATCTATGATCACAATAGTACAATTTCAAGCTTTGCTCCTACTTCTAGGGGTACCATTATCTACACACAAATTTCTGCGCTATTTTTTCCTTTGCGGTAAACACAGCAACATCCGTGGCGGCCGGAAATGCCTCTACCCAGTTTGAGAAAACATCAGTGCACACCAATACATAACAATAATTCCTAAAGGGTGTCAACTGTACGAAGTCATTGTGTGTTTGCAATGTAGAGTACCATGAGCATAACTCAAAAAAGAAAGAAAAAAAAACATATCTAGAGGAGAGAAAGAAGAAGAAAATGAAAAAGAAAATGTCAGGTTTGCCATTCACCAACAGGCATATCAGTGTCTATACAAAATTTCCCTTCACCAGTATTCCCATTCTCCACCCTTTGTGCATGACAAGGCACACTGCAGTAATACTGGTGTTATCGTGCTGTTGAGATATACTGGGTTTGGGCAGAACTCTGAAGGACCTAGGCATGTGGAGTTTGAACAGTAATCGGGTCCATGTATTGTACCACCCTGTGTGAACACAAAAGATGAACAGGAAACTGTAGAGAAACAGAATAGAGGTTGGTGACAGATGAGTTTGTAGAGGTGGAGAAGATTTTATAAAAATTTGACAACTGGATTGGGCACTACGGGGAAGTGATTCTCTACTTGGTCTACTCCCCTTAAAAAATTCTGCGTTTATCATATCGCTATTGGGACTATCCCAGCCATCAATCCAGTGTCCTGTCAATCCTAAATTCATAGGGAACCCAGTATCTGTGAGATAATTTCCTCTACCTGTGATGGACATGCATCTAGATCAGTAGAATGCGACATTAGCCTTTGAGGGGTGTCTAGTATATCTTGTACTTCTTGAGCATGGTTCTCAGGTATATCCAAGAAGACACCCTCAGGAGTACAATATATGACACACCGCATTTTACACAATAAGTCTCTGCCGAGTAGATTAGTCGGAGCCAATGCAGCCAGCAGAAAAGAATGCTTGGTTTGCAAGGGCCCTATCGTAATCTCTGCAGGTCTACTCAAAGGGTATTGTTGCACCGTTCCTGTTACTCCCATTGCCCGAATCTGTGTTTTCTATATGGCTTGTGATTCCTTACTATATGTCCCTTGGTCCCATCTATGTGTTTAATAATGTGGCTTGTGTTTTCTGTCTAGGGGGTCTATATTGACTATGTGTCCTACTACTCCTACAATCTCTGGCAAAATGCCCTTCCTTCCTACAAGTGTAACATATTATTGACCATTAGGGATCTGGGGTTTGGACTGATGGGTCTTTCCTGTATGTGCCAGTATACTTACCGTCCTCAACCTCTCCACCTGTTGTTCTCTGCGCCTAGCACTATTCTTGTGATGTTCAATAGCACACTTTCTAAGATTAGCTACTGTGACCCCTTTCCAATTTTGCAAAGAAGTCTGCACCCTGACCCTCAATGCCTTATTGAGCCCGTCCATTAGCACAGAGACAGCCACCTCCCATTTGCCGAATTAGTGTTTACCAGTGATCTTATCCAGATGGAGAGTTTTCTATTACTGCAAAAGACAAAAAAAAATAAAAAATAACAAGCTTCTAGGTCATGCGAAGTATTCATTCAATCCTTCTCATCCCGTATTAAGGGTCTGTACATGGTCCAACAAACATTTCCGAGCTCATCTTGACTAGGGGCATTACTAGGAATGAATACTTCTTATATGGTAACTGAAAGAAATACCCGGTGGTTACCTTGTCTATGTCCGCTTTCCTACTGGCAAATACTAATGTGCGGACAGGTTTTTCTCCATTTCTGACGTTACTTTCTTGATTTTTTTTTAGTTTTTTTGGGTTTTACTATATATGTACACGAATGATACCATACTTACGTGTTCCACTGGTCTCAGCCACTTCCCCCACAGGCTACTGCTCTTCTTTTACCAGTTGGATACTCCTCTGGGTGCATGAGAAATGGCTGAAAACAATCAGGTCACCTTCTCCTAAATAAGCTTCAACATTCATTAGTACATATATAGGTTACAGTCATATTTTTCATATTTTTATTATTTTCTATAGTTTGTATGCTGGCCATAACTGCTTCCACGTCTACATAAGGCGGTGTACTTGCATTCTCTTTTTTTCTTCCTACTTGTTTATTGTTGCTACAAGTTCAAGCAGTTCTTATATTTCCATTCTTGTCTTACATGACTATTGTTAGACCTACCACCTGCAATACCTTAGGATCAAACTCACCAACCCCTCTTGCTGCCACAGGTTTAAACAATTTGTATGTCTGACCCTTTGTTTTCTGGATTTTATCAGACATATCCTTATCCTTAAGTTCTGCAATACCTCTGGTTCAAAGCTGCCCATCCCAGGGAATGATACCCTATCTTTGTCAGTCATACGTAACCATTCATTGCAAAAAGCCTCCGTGTGTGAACCATATTTTTCACACATGATATACCTAGCTGACCCTCTCGGCCACGGCTCTTCAACCTGAACCCTGGCTACCAAACGTCCCTTAGTTGAGCAACTGGCTCCCATAATTGTGGGCCTTTTCCCACAAACACCAAAATACTCAATATAAGGCGACGGTGAAAGTTCTCCGAGCCCTTCTACCCACTCTCGCCCACGTTGGCCGGTACTACCATACACTGTCGATAGCGAAGGCGATGTACCCAACTTAGGGCCCCTATTGACCTATATTTACTGGAAGTTTTTAGGAATAACTTACCCTTTCCAGTAAAATATCTGTCGTTGGAGATTTTCCCGAGAGAGACCAGCGAAAACTCCCTATGCACTTTTTTATACACAAATCACGCTTGTGTATGTTCTACATGGCGCTAATGATACCGCAATTTTATGCAAAAGCTCATAAAAAGGGTATCAAATTGCGCCATATATCGCACCCACAAACGCGCAGTCCAATCGCACAGCGTATAGGTACTTGTTACCTATCTGCCGTATGACCACTGGAATCGAATCACAAGCTGCGAAACCTCAGACGGAGCGTATAAAAAAAACTATATGGGTCACAATTCACAATTCCTTACTATGCTCCTGTGTAAGTCTCCTCACGACTTACGTATTTCAATCTATACTAACGTAAGTCAGCCGCCTCACGCCACCAAGCCTCCACTCACTTGGTGTACCACACGACGGGAACCCGAATTCCGGGGTTCAACCCACTCACTCCTACGTTCGCTCATTCAAATACACTTTGTTTTTTTTCTGTACAGAAAATTTTCACTCGTTCTGATTGGCAGCTTTACCCCCAGAGGCAATACAGTTTAAACAAAAGTTTTATACTAATCTGCTTTAGAAACCGGGTAGTTATGTGCTATTGTAGCATGGCTACTGTCCCACCTTTTAACTAAACGACACTATTGTGTAATTTGTACTTAGCGCCCGCACTCTTACGCACTTTGCGTAAACACACGACCGTGCGTGTCTTTTACGCTGCGTGCGCAGTCCTGTACTTTGTCCGAGACACGTGTACAACGTACGTCCGCAATTCAACAAACCACACAGTCTCTATAAATGTGAGCAATACTAACTATAATCGCTCACTTAACACAACACCCAGTTTTTTCTTAACAACTAGGCCAGAACTTCGTTTCATGTCTATAATTACTCCCTTAAATACATTTATTTCAAATTTACCTATAGAGCAACAAATGTATCCGATTTCACACAGATCTATAATGACTGCAATAATCTATAATTTAAATGATATGATTCAGATTGGATAGCTATCTTGCAGAACATACACTGATATAAATATACACATAATTATAATAATATTATATATATGTATCATTCACTAGCCTTCTATGACACCTTACCTCTTATTTGTATATCAAAGCTATTTGCTTTTCACTGCTAAAAAAAACCAGTTACACGGGTTAATTTGCATTTCAATGGCTATCCTCCCTAGTAAGCAGATTCTACAAGTCTTGGAAGGAAAAAGAAAAAAAAAACCAAACCCCTTTCTTTCCTTTTTCTATCTGTGTGCAATTTCTTACACCAAGCCAAGCATTTATCTTACCATTTACTCTCACTAGGCCCAATTGAAACTATTTGTAATTGACTATGGCATGGGTTAAATAAATGCATTGGTAACTCATAAATGAGGCTTGATGTGACAAAGGAAACTGATTGTTCTGATCAGACTGAAAATCAGCTATTTAGAAAATGACCTTCCTAAAATGGCCACTGCTCCTCACCCTTCCACATCCATGAGGTTTACACAAGATGGTGGACAGGCCATGTGATTAGTCCAAAATGGAGGACAGACCATGCGGCTTCCTTTGTCACAAAGAAATCACACATTATACAAGCACCAGAAGTTATTTTAGGCCTGAGTTTAAAAAAAACCTATATCACAAGGCTATGCAGCAACTTTTAAATGTACTTTTAAATCTACTTAACAGATAAACAATCCAATCTGAATCAAACACAATATGACTTATTTGAACTTTGTTTTGCAACAATAAAAATACATTTTAGCATTTTAAATATTATGAGAAACACTGTCCCTTGAATTTTCATATTATTGGCTTACTGGTAACACAACAATACATGTGGGTGTTATTCATCAGCATTGCGATGCGTCCATCGGAGCCGGTCGATCACAGCCGCGTTTGTAATGTACAGTGCACCATTAAGACCATGATATCGTGGACGAGCCCTCATCTGTAAATAGTAATACCAAATTGCTTTCTAACAAATATTTAAAATGCCCTCTCTAATATATATTGTAAATGCCTGCACCTCTTATTACCATGTGCCATGAATGTGCGCTATACATAGCAAAACACTGCATCCCATAAGAGAAAACAATACACCCACACATTATCTGAGTTCCAAAGCTCATTGATGTATATATTTGTTATTAAAAAGATATGTATTCAATATATTACAATGTACAGTATACACATAGTTACATGGTTACAATTCATACAGTAAGCAGTTAATACATACAGTTACAGGCCAGCATACCATACCATTCCCTCAATGCATCTTCCTCTTAATATATATCTCTCTCTCAGCAAATAAATACAGGAACCGGACTAGAAGCACCTCCATCATCGTCTGGGACAAAACAGCAACTCGCAACTGTGTGTCTCTGTAATGTGTTATCTAGTTTTGGGGGAGGGAACTTTCTCATTCATGATGAGTCACTAATCTGTTCGTATGCTAAACAGGTTCAGCCTTGAAGACATCAAAAGGTGCTGGCCTGAGCTTCCTGTCCACTACCTGTTTCTGTAAATGTCTATTGTCTTAATAAAAATGACTTTAGCTTTCATACATTGCGTCATAACTATTTGTTGCAATGTCCTACAACTTAATAACAAGTATCAAATGAATCTACACATTAATCTGGTTGCTTTAATACCAAATATGACAGGTGTATTTTGCTTCGTTCCAATAATACACATACATGACATTACTCCATTATATAATTTTAAATCATTATGATGTTTGGCGCTTGATATTATTATAATTATGTACTGTATGAAATAAGTGTCGAATCCATCTCTGTGGCATGTCCGTGTAAATGCGTGTGTTACCATATATTGCTGTGCTCGCTGCGCGTATTTGCAAGTATAGCGACTTATATGTGTGGAGTCTGTATGTTCTTTCTATGTAATATTTTTGACTTCGACATTTTGCATAGTTTATTTTAAAATCAGAGACATGACTGAATCTGCTAAATTAATGCATAAGGGCAGGGAGAGAGGTCACCGGAGCAGTTATGGTAACAAGAAGATCGTAAGCAAATAAGGCCAATTTATATTCAGAGTCACCAAGCCGGAGACCCCTGATATTATCATTTGAAAGAATCGCCCTCGCCACTGCCTCCATACATAAAACAAAAATAAGGGGAGATAAAGGACATCCCTGGCGTGTACCATTCTGAATCACAAATGGATCCGATAAAGCCCCATTAACACGTACTCGCACGGAGGGATTGTTATAAAGAGCAAGTATCCTATGCAAGCAGTACGGCCCTAATCCTAGATGACGGAGAAGACCCTCCATGAACTGCCAGTTAATCCTATCAAAGGCCTTCTCCGCGTCTGTGGACAAAAGAATCATAGTCTCACCATTACGCATGGCGTGATGGATAAGGTCAATGATTTTTGTGGTGTTATCCTTAGCCTCCCTTCCCCTCACAAAGCCCACTTGGTCCCCATGGATCAGAGCCAGCAAGAAGGAATTCAGCCTGTTAGGAAGCATTTTAGCATAGAGTTTGATATCATTGTTCAGTAAGGAGATAACTGGAGCAGAGAGTGGGGTCCTTCCCTTCCTTAGGGATTATAGAAATATGCGCCTCCAAAGATTGGGGGGGGGAACACAGTCTTAGCAGTTATTGGATTACATGCTTTCAAAAATAGTGGCATGAGGGATGACTGGAAAGATTTATAGTAGCTCACTGGGATTCCGACTGGGCCCGGGCTCTTCCCAAGAGGAGTAGCAGAGAGGGCTAATTCCAATTCCTCAATAGCAAAGGGCCGTTCAAGAAACTCTACACCGTCTCTTGATAACTGAGGGAAATCTACAGAAGAAAGATACTCATTGACCGCCTCCACAGATGAAAGAACATCAGATGGAGATTGGGCCTGTCTTAAGTTATAGAGATCCATAAAGTAAGATTGAAAGGCCCTTGCTATTTGTGGAAAGGTATGGACCCCACATCCCTCTGAGTCTCGAACTGAGTGGACATAAGACTTTTGACATTGAGATTTCAGGGCTTTCGCTAACATAGAACCGGGTTTATCACCCCATAGATAAAATTTTTGCCGGTATCTCTGTAATTCAAATTAGTTTTTTTTCCTGCATAAGTTTTTTAAAAGCTAGTCTCGCCTCGGTGAGGTCACGCAGCACCCGTCCATCAAGCGACTGCTTGTGAGACAGTTCCAATGATTGGATATGGGTCAAAAGCAACCATCGCTGAGCCTCTCTCTCCTTTTTCAGCTGGGAACCCAATTGGACACATTTACCCCTAACTATGCATTTATGTGCCTCCCAGACCATCACAGCGGGCGTATCAGGCAAGTCGTTAAGGGAGATGTATTCAGTAATTGTTTGGAGCAGGCTGTCCTTAAATCGTGTATCATGGAGCAAAGTCTCATTAAAATTCCATGACCATGGCCGTGTCTGAGCAGTAGGGAGACAAATGGAAGCAAATGTAGGAGCATGGTCCGACCAAGTAATCTGGCCTGTCGAAGTCGGAAAATATTGCAATACACACACCACATGCAAACACCACACAGATGGCATCCATATATGTACTTAGTCTGGCGTGCGTGCAGCATACTCGCAAATTGCGTACAATCGCCTCCCACGGGAGTGCGCGCACGGGCGTGGTATGAGCAATTACAGAAAGATTCTTACTTGCAATGGAAATTAATGCAGTACATGCCACAGCCTGTGTCGAGTCACTGTTCACACACACACTAATCTAACCAAACATGCACATCTTTCCAACACAATGTCTTGGTATTCCAATGTTTGAACAGACCCCCTGGTCTGTGAAGAAAGATACACACAAACCAAACTGTCATTGTTTAATGGAAACCAGAACAATGGGAGACAAATATCCCGAATAGATACACACAAGCTTGTGGTTACAAATTATTAACTACAGGCAGCCTGCAGTAACACTTGTGTGTGTGTATATATATATATATATATATATATATATATATTTATTTTTGTGTGTATCTTGAGAATGGTTGGTCATTTCATGTGTAGGATCATGTTGCTTGAAGATAGCATGACAGGGTAATCTAATGAACATGAAAATATCTGTCACACATTGCATGTTTCCCAAACTTGGTGCACACATTGCACATAGTCTGCCCTTTCCCCTCATGCAACTTTTACTTATTTGCAAGGCACAACAAGGGTATTATACACCTTTACAGTATACGAGGGGACAGTAACTGATCAGAGCATCATGCATGGTATCTACGTGTTCGGATAATTATGAGTAATAATCCGGTGTTGGTTTGGAGAAGATCGCATGTCGTTGCGAATAGTTATTCGCAAAGGCAGATTAAAGGTATATTTGTGTTTATTATGTACTTGGTATGCGGCTGGAATCCAGAGCTACACACCCCTGGATCAAGGCATCGCCCATCTCTTAAAACCGACCAATGACCTCTTCAGTACTGTAAACGACCATCCCTCCAACCAATCAGTGGAGAGCATACAACCCCATTGTATTGTATTTTGGGCAAGGGTATATAAACCTTGCACCTGGGCCGGTCGCTCTCTCTCTCTGCTTTTTAAAAGACTCATAGGTCATCTTGCCAGATCGACTAGAGGACCGGATCCGGGTTGCGCAGGCGAACAAAGCGTACGTATCATTGGGTGTGACTCTCTCTCTGTGATTGAATTGTATTGTGTTGTACCATTATATTTTAACTTATTGTAAACCCCTTTTACAAATATATTATTACTTGTTGCTGCTTTGGACCACAACATACAATCAAATACTGGTGTCGCATTCAGTTTCTGTTGAGCGTTTGTATAGTATAATTGCCACACCTAGACCTGCCTCGTGCTCTCAGCGTGTCGGTCTGTGTGTATGCACTGAGTGTAAGCTGCACGGCTATTCCGGCGTGTGTACGCTAACTGGGGACAGAGTATTTATTACAGCAGCCGCAGCAGCTTCAGTTACAGTGTGCAATAGGGGTTAGTGGCTGTTTTTCCAAGAAGTCTATCGAACTTCTCAGGCCGATATGACTATCAGTGAAGAACTGCAATTGTTTATGGTCCACTAAGAAGAAATCAAAACGAGAATAAGAAGCATGAGGGGTAGAATAAAAGGTGTAGTCCCTGACTGTGGGGTGGTGTAATCTCCAAAGATCAACTAACTGACTATCGTGTAGAAGTTGACGTACCCTACAATGGTTCCTGGAGGAATGATGCAGAGGCCTAGTAGAGCAGTCAAGTGTGGGATCAAGTGTCCAATTAAAGTCTCCCCCTAGTATTAAACAACCCTCCCTCAAAGGTTCTAAGAGTCGCATAACCTTGGTCAAGAACTTCCTTTGATGTTGGTTGGGTGAGTAGACATTAACCAGGGTATAAACTTGGTCAAAAATCTTACATTTTAGAACCTGGCATCTTCCAGCTACTAAGACATGGTGGGAAGTGTCTGAAAAAACTAGGTGACGAGATAGGAGTATAGCCACACTCAAGGCCTTACCTAGAGGGTTATCACTACAAAACCGGTGGGGAAAATTACGGTTTCTAAGGGTAGGGGCAGCGTCCTGTTTAAAATGAGTCTTCTGCACAAAGGCCACGTCCACCCTTTCCAAGTAATGTTCCCTCAAGAGAGTAGAACGTTTTTCAGGGATATTTAATCCTTTGACATTATAAGAGCAAAGTTTCAATGTCCTCGCTGTCAATGAGGCCATGGTAGATTGGGAAGGGAGCGCGGAAGATGTACAGGAGAACCCACTAGGAGATATATAAAAAAAATGGAGAATCGACCCCACTAAGGGACCACAAGAAACAATCAAGCGTGAGAAGGGGAACGGGAAAAGGAAAAAGGAAAAAGACACAGACAGAAAGAGTATAAAAAGGTAGAATCCAAGAAAACATACAAAGAACAACAAGAATCAAAATAAATGGAAAGAACAAATGTCCGCGATTGGATAGCACGGGTAAAACTTGTTCACCCACGAACCAATAAAAAGGTGTGGACTGACCCAACTGGGGCGTGGCATCTGTGACCGCCGCCCATGGTCTCGAGATCTACAAATCTATAAACTAACGACAGCTAAATCCTGCAAATAAAAGATTAATACAAAATATCCTGCTGAGGGTAAACTCAGAAACAGAGAGCGGCATGTGAACCATGAAAAAAAACAAAAAACACAATATAAGGACAAAAACATGGTAAGGAGAAAGACGTTATGCAGTATGAACAAAATAGCAAAACCTAATTGCCTAGCGCATAAGAATCATTCGCAGAGTCAGGTCCAGAAAATATTTATCTCAACAGCCGGCTTGGCTTCAAACCCAATAAGTAAATCCTGGAACAAACAGTAGAAAGGAGTCCAAGAGCTTCATACGAAAGAATGACGGCTTTCGGGTACCCAGGGCCTCCGGGCGAGAGTGTGGTAAAGCCTGACCTTTCTTAGGATTGTGGACTGGTACCCAAGGTGCCTGCACTGGAGGAAGTGTAGGAGGATCCAAATTACAATGTAGTTGTGTCCATTCTGGGAGGGGAGGTGTGTTGATGGAAAGGGCAGAACAAAAGCGATCCAAGTCATCCGGAGACTGCAAGCTAAAAATACAAACTTCATGAGAGGCTTGGATGCTCAAAGGAAAGCCCCAACGAAAACGAATATTCTTGTGCTTTAAGGCATCTGTAAGCAGTTTAAGTAGCCGTCTGTGCTGAAGGGTATTCCAAGACAGGTCAGGGAAGATTTGGAATTTGGAACCACTAAATTCAATTCCATCTAACTTCATCGCCTTTGCCAGTACATCCTCCTTGACATGGTAATAATGGAGACGACAGATAATATCTCTGGGAGCTTCAGAGGGAAGGCCTTTCGGACGCAGCGCGCGGTGTGCGCGATCAAAGAGAATGACATTGTCCGGTTCAGCATCAGTGATTTTGTTAAAAATCTTGGTGAGCACGTCCACAATGCCTGGCCCTTGTACATCCTCAGGGATGCCCAAATCCGAAGATTGTTTCTTCTCCCCCTGTTGTCCAAATCATCCATACGACACTGAAGCGCCCGGAGTTCTTGAGCATGTGTAAGGACAGTATCCCCAAGTCGTCGCTGGTAAGAATCCAAATCATCGAGATGGTCTTCTACGTCCGACACATGATGAGTCATTTGGGATAAATCGTCTAGAAGCGCTGATATCTCCGCCTTGACTGTAGCGCTAATTCTCTTTTCCAAATCCAAAAAAATCAGATTTCGTAGGGAGATCCTTTTTGGTAGGAAGGGATCTAAGATGTTTTAAGAGATCGGCCATGGTGGGTTCCGGAGATGCATCAGACCCACTCTGAGGTGACGACGTCATGATGTCGACTGTATCAACAGGAGATGAGTCAGCAATGGAACAATTATCGTTGCTCTGGGTGTCGTGTCCAGGGAAAAGGTAACGGAGCAAATTAGACTGTGAGGTTGCGGATGCGGACGACTTGGTGTGAGACGTCCGCCCACTTTACCTGGTTCTTTCCTTAAAAAAGAAGATGTCCACATACGTAGTGAAATACAGCAGGATTAGTTGCAGGGAGAGCTATAAACAGAACATCAGCATATAGAGGAGATCCCGGTCACGGCCACAGGACGCCCCGCCCCAAACTGCATGGGTGAGTTAGACCAAAACAAAAAACTGCAACAAACGAGCGCCTAATCATCAAAATAAAAAGTGAAAACCAATACGTGTTTCATAGAATTAAATAATCACAATTTTATGTTCCTGATAGTCTGCGCTTGCCGGAATACTCTGTGTAGTATTGTGGTGATAGCATAGAAAAAGAACAAACGGCTGCGCTGAATATCAGGAACGAAACATAATGTACAGAGAGCCAACGTAAAAAATAACAATGTTTATTTATAAAACATATAAAAAGATTAATTATCAAATAACCGGTGAATAATATATATAAATATATATAAGAACAATCACTAGACGTGAACTAGTGGTATATTGTAATAACTCAGCTTATTGGTGTGAAAAGTTCCGTGATTCACTTGTTAGATAGTTGATAAATACCAGGTGTGTTGGTAGGATCCTAATGAATTAAAAGTCCCTCAGTTGAAATTGATATTCAATACCTTTCCAAAATGGGCTGGTAAGAGCCGAGCGTCCTCGGCTTCAATGTCCTGCAATGCCCATATACGCTGTGCAGCGGAAAGGAATGGACCGTCTCTCTCACAACCCGGTCGTGGCGGCGTGTGCGCTGAAGCCGCTGATGTCGGATGCTGTAGACGGAGGGTGTAGCGGGGACCAAGGAACACCTGGAAGATTTCACCTGAGCTGAGTGTGGATAGGGGCGGGTTCTGACGCGTTTCGTCACGTTCACGTGACTTTCTCGAAGGTATCTACCTTCGAGAAAGTCACGTGAACGTGACGAAACGCGTCAGGACCCGCCCCTATCCACACTCAGCTCAGGTGAAATCTTCCAGGTGTTCCTTGGTCCCCGCTACACCCTCCGTCTACAGCATCCGACATCAGCGGCTTCAGCGCACACGCCGCCACGACCGGGTTGTGAGAGAGACGGTCCATTCCTTTCCGCTGCACAGCGTATATGGGCATTGCAGGACATTGAAGCCGAGGACACTCGGCTCTTACCAGCCCATTTTGGAAAGGTATTGAATATCAATTTCAACTGAGGGACTTTTAATTCATTAGGATCCTACCAACACACCTGGTATTTATCAACTATCTAACAAGTGAATCACGGAACTTTTCACCCCAATAAGCTGAATTATTACAATATACCACTAGTTCACGTCTAGTGATTGTTCTTATATATATTTATATATATTATTCACCGGTTATTTGATAATTAATCTTTTTATATGTTTTATTAATAAACATTGTTATTTTTTACGTTGGCTCTCTGTACATTATGTTTCGTTCCTGATATTCAGCGCAGCCGTTTGTTCTTTTTCTATGGGTGAGTTAGGGGGTCATGGCATTAGAATGGTCGACACTGCATCAGCCCCGGAGGAGCAGCAAAGGAAAGATGAGTATCACAGCTGGAGCAAGGAGACGTTGCACTGGGAGCGAGCAGTAGTGAGATTGAGACTAACAAAAAAGTGGTGCTGTTGTAGGGGTCTCAGGGTATTCACATATCTTCAGGAGGGTGATAAAGTAAATAAAAAGAGATATATAGAGCACCACAGAATCAGTAGTAATGAAGGAGATCAGAGCTCCAAATCTTCAAAGTATCCCTGTAATCCCCTGCAAAGGGCTGGCAGGGGTTGAGCACAGCAGAGCCTGGAGGGAGTTCAGGGAAATGTGTGCTCTAAGGAGCAGCACAACGGGGGTCCCAGCGGTGTTTTGCAGTGTAGCGCTGCAATAGGACCAAGGGTAAGTGTAGAGAGAGTGTGGGGGCCTGCAGTCTCTGAGACAGGGCTCACCTGGAGGGCAGGGGAGGGCGGCAGAGACAGGAGAGGCACCCAGGGGAAGGAGGATTTAGGGCTTTTAAAGTAATAGGCTGCAGAAGCCCACAGCAAACGGGACTGCTTCCTGCAACAGCCAAACCACGCCCCCAAAAACGTTTTCTTTTTAATTGATTGTTCCTGTTGTTAAGCACCTACCATTTATATATTCTATGTTACCATTAATTTGGGTCACAGGTGATGAAATATACAAGAGGACACAAAAAAAACCCTTTTGCCAATGTTTTTTTTATTTGTGTAGACCGTTTACATGTTGACCTGTTGTACTGTTTACTTTTTACTTGTCGACCTAATGCATGTTGGCCATATGGTGTCGACAAATTGACTATCTATAATACCTGTAGATCTTCTATACCACACACAATAATACCCCTTTTACACCGCCAGCATATAACACGGGTTATTGCACATGAACGTGCATAACCCGTGTTGCTGGTTGGTGTAAAAGGGCAGAGTTGGAATAATCCGGGACGAGTGACCAGGTATTCCAACTCAGGTAGTTTGCAGGGTTGAACATGTGTTCAACCCAGCAAACCGTGCAGTGTAAACGGTTGCCAAGTCGCATGGACCCGGCTTCCCGTTTAAAGAGAATGTACGGGCGGTGCTTGGAGATCATGTGATCTCCAAGCTCCGCCCCCGCTGCATCATCGGCTTCGTCACCAACCCGGGTTGGAGATGGCAGTGGGAAAGGGGCCTGACACGGGTCGCAGCCGGGTAGCACCTGTGTCAGGCTCCCGTCTGTGACCCGCGATCTCTGTGTAAAAGAGGTATAAGTACATAGGGCCCTATTCAGATTTGGAAGCAAGGCAGGAGAAGCACTTAAATTTTGTATCTGGAACAAACCATGTTTCCAAGAAAGGGGAGCAAAAACATTTATATTTTTTCTGTGCAGGATAAATACTGGCACCTTTCCATGTAGCCCACAAATGTTAGACAGCTTTATTTTAACACTGCAATTTAGATTTTAGTTTGGACACCCCCCACCCAAATCTCTCTCTCTGCACGTTATATCTGCCCCCCCCCCCCCCTGCAGTGTATGTGGTTTTGCCCAATTGCTTGCTTCCACATCCAAATAACCCCCATAGTACACTGTACTGCAGGAATTATTCAGCGCTGCAATACACAACCTTTGATTTGCATTGATATGTATTAATGTCACAATTAGAGATGTGCACTTGAAATTTTTCGGGTTTTGTGTTTTGGTTTTGGGTTCGGTTCCGCGGCCGTGTTTTGGGTTCGACCGCGTTTTGGCAAAACCTCACCGAATTTTTTTTGTCGGATTCGGGTGTGTTTTGGATTCGGGTGTTTTTTTTTAAAAACACTAAAAAACAGCTTAAATCATAGAATTTGGGGGTCATTTTGATCCCAAAGTATTATTAACCTCAAAAACCATAATTTCCACTCATTTTCAGTCTATTCTGAATACCTCACACCTCACAATATTATTTTTAGTCCTAAAATTTGCACCTAGGTCGCTGGATGACTAAGCTAAGCGACCCTAGTGGCCGACACAAACACCGTGCCCATCTAGGAGTGGCACTGCAGTGTCACGCAGGATGGCCCTTCCAAAAAACACTCCCCAAACAGCACATGACGCAAAGAAAAAAAGAGGCGCAATGAGGTAGCTGTGTGAGTAAGATAAGCGACCCTAGTGGCCGACACAAACACCGGGCCCATCTAGGAGTGGCACTGCAGTGTCACGCAGGATGGCCCTTCCAAAAAACCCTCCCAAAACAGCACATGACGCAAAGAAAAAAAGAGGCGCAATGAGGTAGCTGTGTGAGTAAGATAAGCGACCCTAGTGGCCGACACAAACACCGGGCCCATCTAGGAGTGGCACTGCAGTGTCACGCAGGATGGCCCTTCCAAAAAACCCTCCCCAAACAGCACATGACGCAAAGAAAAAAAGAGGCGCAATGAGGTAGCTGTGTGAGTAAGATAAGCGACTCTAGTGGCCGACACAAACACCGTGCCCATCTAGGAGTGGCACTGCAGTGTCACGCAGGATGGCCCTTCCAAAAAACCCTCCCCAAACAGCACATGACGCAAAGAAAAAAAGAGGCGCAATGAGGTAGCTGTGTGAGTAAGATAAGCGACCCTAGTGGCCGACACAAACACCGGGCCCATCTAGGAGTGGCACTGCAGTGTCACGCAGGATGGCCCTTCCAAAAAACATTCCACAAACAGCACATGACGCAAAGAAAAATTAAAGAAAAAAGAGGTGCAAGATGGAATTGTCCTTGGGCCCTCCCACCCACCCTTATGTTGTATAAACAGGACATGCACACTTTAACCAACCCATCATTTCAGTGACAGGGTCTGCCACACGACTGTGACTGAAATGACGGGTTGGTTTGGACCCCCACCAAAAAAGAAGCAATTAATCTCTCCTTGCACAAACTGGCTCTACAGAGGCAAGATGTCCACCTCATCATCATCCTCCGATATATCACCGTGTACATCCCCCTCCTCACAGATTATCAATTCGTCCCCACTGGAATCCACCATCTCAGCTCCCTGTGTACTTTGTGGAGGCAATTGCTGCTGGTCAATGTCTCCACGGAGGAATTGATTATAATTCATTTTAATGAACATCATCTTCTCCACATTTTCTGGATGTAACCTCGTACGCCGATTGCTGACAAGGTGAGCGGCGGCACTAAACACTCTTTCGGAGTACACACTTGTGGGAGGGCAACTTAGGTAGAATAAAGCCAGTTTGTGCAAGGGCCTCCAAATTGCCTCTTTTTCCTGCCAGTATAAGTACGGACTGTGTGACGTGCCTACTTGGATGCGGTCACTCATATAATCCTCCACCATTCTTTCAATGGTGAGAGAATCATATGCAGTGACAGTAGACGACATGTCCGTAATCGTTGTCAGGTCCTTCAGTCCGGACCAGATGTCAGCATCAGCAGTCGCTCCAGACTGCCCTGCATCACCGCCAGCGGGTGGGCTCGGAATTCTGAGCCTTTTCCTCGCACCCCCAGTTGCGGGAGAATGTGAAGGAGGAGATGTTGACAGGTCGCGTTCCGCTTGACTTGACAATTTTCTCACCAGCAGGTCTTTCAACCCCAGCAGACTTGTGTCTGCCGGAAAGAGAGATCCAAGGTAGGCTTTAAATCTAGGATCGAGCACGGTGGCCAAAATGTAGTGCTCTGATTTCAACAGATTGACCACCCGTGAATCCTTGTTAAGCGAATTAAGGGCTCCATCCACAAGTCCCACATGCCTAGCGGAATCGCTCCGTGTTAGCTCCTCCTTCAATGTCTCCAGCTTCTTCTGCAAAAGCCTGATGAGGGGAATGACCTGACTCAGGCTGGCAGTGTCTGAACTGACTTCACGTGTGGCAAGTTCAAAGGGCATCAGAACCTTGCACAACGTTGAAATCATTCTCCACTGCGCTTGAGACAGGTGCATTCCACCTCCTATATCGTGCTCAATTGTATAGGCTTGAATGGCCTTTTGCTGCTCCTCCAACCTCTGAAGCATATAGAGGGTTGAATTCCACCTCGTTACCACTTCTTGCTTCAGATGATGGCAGGGCAGGTTCAGTAGTTTTTGGTGGTGCTCCAGTCTTCTGTACGTGGTGCCTGTACGCCGAAAGTGTCCCGCAATTCTTCTGGCCACCGACAGCATCTCTTGCACGCCCCTGTCGTTTTTTTAAAAATTCTGCACCACCAAATTCAAGGTATGTGCAAAACATGGGACGTGCTGGAATTTGCCCATATTTAATGCACACACAATATTGCTGGCGTTGTCCGATGCCACAAATCCACAGGAGAGTCCAATTGGGGTAAGCCATTCCGCGATGATCTTCCTCAGTTGCCGTAAGAGGTTTTCAGCTGTGTGCGTATTCTGGAAAGCGGTGATACAAAGCGTAGCCTGCCTAGGAAAGAGTTGGCGTTTGCGAGATGCTGCTACTGGTGCCGCCGCTGCTGTTCTTGCGGCGGGAGTCCATACATCTACCCAGTGGGCTGTCACAGTCATATAGTCCTGACCCTGCCCTGCTCCACTTGTCCACATGTCCGTGGTTAAGTGGACATTGGGTACAGCTGCATTTTTTAGGACACTGGTGAGTCTTTTTCTGAGGTCTGTGTACATTTTCGGTATCGCCTGCCTAGAGAAGTGGAACCTAGATGGTATTTGGTAACGGGGGCACACTACCTCAAGAAATTGTGTAGTTCCCTGTGAACTAACGGCGGATACCGGACGCACGTCTAACACCAACATAGTTGTCAAGGCCTCAGTTATCCGCTTTGCAGCAGGATGACTGCTGTGATATTTCATCTTCCTCGCAAAGGACTGTTGGACAGTCAATTGCTTACTGGAAGTAGTACAAGTGGTCTTCCGACTTCCCCTCTGGGATGACCATCGACTCCCAGCAGCAACAACAGCAGCGCCAGCAGCAGTAGGCGTTACACGCAAGGATGCATTGGAGGAATCCCAGGCAGGAGAGGAATCGTCAGAATTGCCAGTGACATGGCCTGCAGGACTATTGGCATTCCTGGGGAAGGAGGAAATTGACACTGAGGGAGTTGGTGGGGTGGTTTGCGTGAGCTTGGTTACAAGAGGAAGGGATTTACTGGTCAGTGGACTGCTTCCGCTGTCACCCAAAGTTTTTGAACTTGTCACTGACTTATTATGAATGCGCTGCAGGTGACGTATAAGGGAGGATGTTCCGAGGTGGTTAACGTCCTTACCCCTACTTATTACAGCTTGACAAAGGCAACACACGGCTTGATACCTGTTGTCCGCTTTTCTGTTGAAATACCTCCACACTGAAGAGCTGATTTTTTTGGTATTTTCACCAGGCATGTCAACGGCCATATTCCTCCCACGGACAACAGGTGCCTCCCCGGGTGCCTGACTTAAACAAACCACCTCACCATCAGAATCCTCCTGGTCAATTTCCTCCCCAGCGCCAGCAACACCCATATCCTCCTCATCCTGGTGTACTTCAACACTGACATCTTCAATCTTACTATCAGGAACTGGACTGCGGGTGCTCCTTCCAGCACTTGCAGGGGGCGTGCAAATGGTGGAAGGCGCATGCTCTTCACGTCCAGTGTTGGGAAGGTCAGGCATCGCAACCGACACAATTGGACTCTCCTTGTGGATTTGGGATTTCGAAGAACGCACAGTTCTTTGCGGTGCTTTTGCCAGCTTGAGTCTTTTCAGTTTTCTAGCGAGAGGCTGAGTGCTTCCATCCTCATGTGAAGCTGAACCACTAGCCATGAACATAGGCCAGGGCCTCAGCCGTTCCTTGCCACTCCGTGTGGTAAATGGCATATTGGCAAGTTTACGCTTCTCCTCCGACAATTTTATTTTAGGTTTTGGAGTCCTTTTTTTACTGATATTTGGTGTTTTGGATTTGACATGCTCTGTACTATGACATTAGGCATCGGCCTTGGCAGACGACGTTGCTGGCATTTCATCGTCTCGGCCATGACTAGTGGCAGCAGCTTCAGCACGAGGTGGAAGTGGATCTTGATCTTTCCCTAATTTTGGAACCTCAACATTTTTGTTCTCCATATTTTAATAGGCACAACTAAAAGGCACCTCAGGTAAACAATGGAGATGGATGGATACTAGTATACTTATGGATGGACTGCCGAGTGCCGACACAGAGGTAGCTACAGCCGTGGACTACCGTACTGTGTCTGCTGCTAATATAGACTGGATGATAATGAGATGAAATCAATATATATATATGTATGTATATATAATATCACTAGTACTGCAGCCGGACAGGTAGATAATATATTTATTAGGTAATGATGACTGATGACGGACCTGCTGGACACTGTCAGCTCAGCAGCACCGCAGACTGCTACAGTAAGCTACTATACTATAGTAGTATGTACAAAGAAGAAAGAAAAAAAAAACCACGGGTAGGTGGTATACAATTATGGATGGACTGCCGAGTGCCGACACAGAGGTAGCTACAGCCGTGGACTACCGTACTGTGTCTGCTGCTAATATAGACTGGATGATTGATAATGAGATGAAATCAATATATATATGTATGTATATATAATATCACTAGTACTGCAGCCGGACAGGTAGATAATATATTTATTAGGTAATGATGACTGATGACGGACCTGCTGGACACTGTCAGCTCAGCAGCACCGCAGACTGCTACAGTAAGCTACTATACTCTATAGTAGTATGTACAAAGAAGAAAGAAAAAAAAAACCATGGGTAGGTGGTATACAATTATGGATGGACTGCCGAGTGCCGACACAGAGGTAGCTACAGCCGTGGACTAACGTACTGTGTCTGCTGCTAATATAGACTGGATGATTGATAATGAGATGAAATCAATATATATATGTATGTATATATAATATCACTAGTACTGCAGCCGGACAGGTAGATAATATATTTATTAGGTAATGATGACTGATGACGGACCTGCTGGACACTGTCAGCTCAGCAGCACCGCAGACTGCTACAGTAAGCTACTATACTATAGTAGTATGTACAAAGAAGAAAGAAAAAAAAAAAACACGGGTAGGTGGTATACAATTATGGATGGACTGCCGAGTGCCGACACAGAGGTAGCTACAGCCGTGGACTAACGTACTGTGTCTGCTGCTAATATAGACTGGATGATTGATAATGAGATGAAATCAATATATATATGTATGTATATATAATATCACTAGTACTGCAGCCGGACAGGTAGATAATATATTTATTAGGTAATGATGACTGATGACGGACCTGCTGGACACTGTCAGCTCAGCAGCACCGCAGACTGCTACAGTAAGCTACTATACTATAGTAGTATGTACAAAGAAGAAAGAAAAAAAAAAAACCACGGGTAGGTGGTATACAATTATGGATGGACTGCCGAGTGCCGACACAGAGGTAGCTACAGCCGTGGACTAACGTACTGTGTCTGCTGCTAATATAGACTGGATGATTGATAATGAGATGAAATCAATATATATATGTATGTATATATAATATCACTAGTACTGCAGCCGGACAGGTAGATAATATATTTATTAGGTAATGATGACTGATGACGGACCTGCTGGACACTGTCAGCTCAGCAGCACCGCAGACTGCTACAGTAAGCTACTATACTATAGTAGTATGTACAAAGAAGAAAGAAAAAAAAAAACCACGGGTAGGTGGTATACAATTATGGATGGACTGCCGAGTGCCGACACAGAGGTAGCTACAGCCGTGGACTAACGTACTGTGTCTGCTGCTAATATAGACTGGATGATTGATAATGAGATGAAATCAATATATATATGTATGTATATATAATATCACTAGTACTGCAGCCGGACAGGTAGATAATATATTTATTAGGTAATGATGACTGATGACGGACCTGCTGGACACTGTCAGCTCAGCAGCACCGCAGACTGCTACAGTAAGCTACTATACTATAGTAGTATGTACAAAGAAGAAAGAAAAAAAAAAAACCACGGGTAGGTGGTATACAATTATGGATGGACTGCCGAGTGCCGACACAGAGGTAGCTACAGCC